>NC_142796.1:91658961-91758961 GCF_049724085.1 Artemia sp. Qi Xiang Cuo
CTTTTCAAAATACATTTCAGAGCAACTTCCTTTCTTAATGTCCAAAATAAACTTAATTTCCAACTTGTAGTTCTGATCTTTTTCACCTAACAAAAAAATTTACATCTTATAATATACCAAAACACAAATAAATACTTTTCTATGAACAAGAATTAGCAAGATATAAAATATTTGACCCTCAAAAAACCATAATCCATCTAGAAGTACATTTCTAATACACCCCCAACTATACTTTACAGCTTTTTGGTTACCTCAACACCAAGAAATACTTTTCAATTACCATTTCTGAGCAAGTGACTTTCTTAATGTCCCTCCTCCACCCTGTGTAGATCGATATGTTAGTATGAATTACAAACACAAATCTACTTGTCTTCAGTGGTTTGTATTCTTGACATTTAAATTCTTTTCAAAGACAAGGTCTTAGCTTGTTACTTTCTTAATATCCATCCTCAACACTTTTTTAAACATGTATTACATATATGTTTTACCCAAATCTTTACATTACAGATATGTGTATACCTAAAAACATACAAAAACATTTCAAAAACAATTTCAGAGCAAGTTACTTTCTTTCTGTCCCTCATCAACCCATATTCCAAGTTGAAGTACTTATTATTTTCAACAACATCTAAAATATACATCATTTTGTATACTTCAACTCCCAGAAAAACTTTTAAAACACCCTTTAAGAGCACTATACTATCTTAATGTCACTCCTAAACTCATTTTCCCACTTGAAGTAGTTATCTTTGTCACCAACATCTATATTTTACAACTGTTTGGATACCTCAACACCAAGAAATACTTTTCAAACACCAGATGAGTTCTATTTTCATTCTTTCGGGCACTCGGACCCGACTTTTACGATTTGATATACTAATCTTATTACACCACAACTTTACGTTACATCTTTTTGCATTGATAATCTCCTCCGAATACTTTTCAATGACAATTTAAGAGCAAGTCACTGTCTAAATTACATTCCTCAACAAATTTTACCACTTGTAGTGATTATCTTTTTCACACTCATCTATACTTTACTGCTTTTAGGATGCTTAAACTCCAAGAAATATTTTGAAAAGACCATGTCAGATCACGTTAAGGTCTTATTGCCCCTCCTACCCACCTGTTCCGAATTGAAGCAAATGTATTTTTAACATTGATATCTTCTTTAAATATTTTTTTATCACTAAGCGACTATCAATAATTTAAAAATACAATGACAGAGCACGTTAATTTATAAATGTCAAACAGAAAAACATTATAAATCGAGAATTACTTATCTATTTAACCAACACTTCAACATTATATATGTTGGGAAGAATAATAAAATAGATTTACTTTTCAATGACTATGTAATAGCATGTCACATTATCAATATCAAATCTAAACGAATTATCACACTATAAGTAATTAGATTATTCACCCACAGAATTAAATATAAGCTTTTTTGAAAAAATCATATAACGAATTACTTTCAAAGAACATTTAAGAGTTCGTTACATTCTCACCGTCCCTCCTATACCCATTTTCCGACTTGATTTTCTTATTTTTTACACCCAGAACAATACTTTACAGATATTTGTATACATCAGCACCAAGAAATTCTTTTCAAAGACTATTTCAGAGATAGTCACTTTCTTAATGTACTTCCTAAACTCATTTTCCAACTTGAAGTACTTATCTTTTTCACCCATAACTATAAAGTACCGCTTTTTGTAAAACTAAACACAAAGAAAATATTTAAAATAATAATTAAGAGAAAGTTACATTATCAATATCCCTTCTAACCCCATTTTACAACTTGAAGTACGTAGATTTTTCACCCACAACTATACATTACAGATTTTCGGATACCTCAACACCAAGAAATAATTTTCAAAGACCATTACAGAGCAAGTTACTTTCTTAACGTCCCTCCTAAACCCATTTTCCAACTTGAAGTACTTATCTTTTTCACCCACATCTATACTTTACAGCTTTTTGTATACCTCAACACCAACAAATAATGTTCAAAGACCATTACAGAGCAAGTTACTTTCTTAATGTCCCTCCTAAAGCCATTTTCCAAATTGAAGTACTTATCTTATTCACCCACAACTATACTTTACAGCTTTGTGCATACCTCAACACCAATAAATACTTTTCAAAGACCATTTCAGATCAAGTTACTTTCTTAATGTCCCTCCTAAACCCGATTTCCAACTTGAATTAATTTTATTTTTAACAATCAAATCTATTTGACATCTTTATTGTGTAAAAAACAAAAATATATTCATTTCTAGTTCACTTGCATATCAGGTTACTGTATTAATATTCCTACCAAGACAAATTTACTTCTTGATGTAATTTTCTTTATAACCCACAACTCTACTCTACAGCTTTTTGGATAGCTCAACACCTATAAAGACTTTTCAAAGACCATTTCAGAGCAATTTTCTTTCTTACGGTCACTCCTAAACACACTTCACACCTTGATGTACTTATCTTGTTCACTCCCAACCATACATTACAGCTTTTTGGATACCCCATCACACAGAAAAACTTTTAAAAGTCCATTTCTGAGTACGTTAATTTCTTAAAATCTCTCCTAAGCACAATTTCAAACTTTGAGTACTAATCTTATTCAAGCACAACTATACTTTACAGCTTTTTGAATACCTCAACACAAATAAATACTTTTCAAACACAATGTCAGAACAATTTAATTTCTTACTTTCTCTCCTAAACTCATTTTCCAACTTGAAGTACTTATCTTTTTCATTCAAAACTATACTTTACAGCTTTTCGGATACATAACCACCAAGAAATACTTTTCAAATTACAGTTCAGAGCAAGATACTTTCTTAATTACCCTCATAAACCCATTTTCCGACAAGGATAACGTAACTTTTTCTCACAATGCTAACTATCAATGCTTCTACGTCACCTCAACACAAATAAATATATTTCAAACCATTATTCATAGCAAGTTCTTATCTTAATGTCCACCATACAGTCTATATCAAAATATAAGTTATTAACTATTAAACAAGCAAATATCCAGTACCGCTGATCTTATGAATATCATAAAAGATTACCTCTTCAAATAAGATATGTTAGCAAGTTCCTTAATTAATGTCCATCCTTAACCAATTTTCCAACTTGAAGTACTTATCTATTTCACCCACAACTATATTTTACAGCTTTTTGGATACCTCAACACAAAGAAAAACCTTTAAAAGACAAGTTCAGATATAGATTCTTTAATTACTACACGACTTAACAAAATATACATCCTTTATTACTTAAAAAATAAATGCACAAATATACATTAAAGCATTCAGGTTATCTCAACACCAAGAAATTCTTTTCAAAATACATTTCAGATCACGTTCCTGTCTTAATGTCCAGCTCACACCATAATTCCCGCTTGAATTCCATACCAATCTACACCAAAACTATTTTTGGTAGTTATTATGATGCCTCAAAACCAAAAAATACTTTACAACGACCATTTCAGAGACAATTACTTTCTTAATGTATCATTTAAAACAAATTTCCAACATGAAGTACCTATGTTTTTCACCCACAACTATACTTTACAGCTTTTTGGGTACCTCAACACCAAGAAATACTTTTCAATGACCATTTCTGAGCAAGTTACTTTCTTAATGTCCCTCCTAAACCCATTTTCCAACTTGAAGTACTTATCTTTTTCACCGACAACTATACTGTACAGCTTTTTGGATACCTCAACACCAAGAAATACTTTTCAAAGACCATTTCATAGCAAATTACTTTCTCAATGTTCCTCCTAAACCCAATTTCCATCTTGAACTACTTATCTTTTTAACCCACAGCCACACTTTACAGCTTATTGGATACATCTACACCAATAAATACTTTTCAAACTCCATTTCGGAGCAAGTTACTTTCTAAATTTCCCTCCTAAAACCCTTGTACAAATTGAAGTACTTATCTATTTCAGCAAAAACTATATTTTGTCTTTTTGTCGTTAACTCAACACAAAGAAATAAATAAAACATCACATAACAGATAAATATAATGTCTTAATGACCCCTCTAAACTAATATTCAAACTAGAAGTAATTATCATTTTCACCCACAACTCTACTTTAAAGCTTATTTGATACATAAACACCAAGAAATGATTTTCAAAAGACCATTCAGAGCAAGTTACTTTCTTAATGTCCCTCCTAAACCCTTTTTCCAACTTGAAGTACTTATATTTTTCCCCCACAACTATACTTTACAGCTGTTTGGATACCTCAACACCAAGAAATACTTTGCAAAGAGCATGTCAGAGCAAGTTACTTTCTTACTGACCCTCCTACCCAAATTTTCCGACTTGAATTACTGATTTTGTTCAGCCAGAAATATACTTTACAGCTTTTTGGATAACTCAGCTCCAAGAAATACTTTTCAAAGACAATTTCAGATCACGTTACTGTCTTAATGTGCCTCCTAAACTCATTATCCAAATTGAAGTACTTATCTTTTTCACCCACAACTATACTTTACAGCTTTTTGGATAACTCAAAACCAAGAAATACTTTTCAAAGACAATTTCAGAGCAAGTTCAATTCTCAATGTCCAGCCTAAACACATTTTCCAACTTGAAGTAATTATCTTTTTCACCCACAACTATAAATTACACCTTTTTGGATACTTAATCAACAAGGAATACTTTCAAGTACCATTTCGGAGCAAGTTCCGTTCTTATTCTCCGTCCTACTCACATTTTCAAACTTGAAGTACGTATCTATTTCCCCCACAACTATAAATTTCAGCTTTTATTTTGACTAAAAACCAAGAAATACTTTTAAAATTACATTTCAGAGCACGATAGTTTCTTGATGTGCATCCTAAACGATTTTTCCGACTTGATGTACTTATCTTCTTCACCCACAACTCTACATTACAGATTTTATGATACCTCAACACAAATAAATATTTTTAAAATAAAATGTAAGACAAACATACATAATTAAAGTAACACCAAAAACAATAATAAAAATAGAAGTAATTAGATATTTCGCCCACAACTATACTTTACAGCTTTTAAATTAGGTTAGATTAGGTTAGGTTAAGTTAGATTAGGTTATCCTACGCACGCTTCACTTAGGTTAGGTTAGGTGAAAGACAGGCAAAAAGTTAGATGAATGGTTAGGTTAGGATAGACTAGATTAAGTTAGGTTAGGTTAAGTTAGGCTATGTTAGCCTACGTACGCGCGCGTACGTAGGCTAACCTACTTAATCTAGTCTATCCTAACCTAACCATTCATCTAACTTTTTGCCTGTCTTTCACCTAACCTAACCTAATTTAAAAGCTGTAAAGTATAGTTGTGGGTGAAAAAGATAAGTACTTCAAGTTGGAAAATGGGTTTAGGAGGGACATTAAGAAAGGAACTTGCTCTGAAATGTTCTTTGAAAAGTATTTCTTGGTGTTGAGGTATCCAAAACGCTGTAAAGTATAGTTGTTTGTTAAAAAGATTAGTAATTCAATTTGGAAAATTGGTTTAGGAGGGACATTAAGAAAGTAACTTGCTCTGAAATGGTCTTTAAAAAGTATTGCTTGGTGTTTAGGTTTTCAAAAAGATTTAATTTTTTTGTGTTTGTGATAGATATTAGTACTTATACATTTTTTATTGTTTTTTGATGGTAAATGAGAAAGGAAATTTCAATGAAATGGTCTTTTGATAAGTATTTCTTGGTGTTGAGGTATGCTAAAAGCTGTTATGTAAAGTTCTGGGTGAAAAGATAAGTACATCATGCTTGAAAATTGGTTTAGGAGGGATATTGCGAATGTAATTTGCTCTGCAATGGCCTTTGAAAAGTATTTCTTGGTGTTGAGGTATCCAAAAAGCTGTAAAGTATAGTTGTGGGTGGAAAATATAAGTCATTCAACTTTGAAAATGGGTTTATAATGGAAATAAAGAAATTAAGTTGATCTGAAATTGTGTTTGAAATGTATGTAACGGTATTGAGGTATCCAAAAGCTGTGAAGTACAGTTTAGGGTTAAAAAAATAAGTACTTTAAGTTGGAAAATGGGTTTAGGAAGGACATTAAGAATGTAACTTGCTCTGAAATGGTCTTTGAAAAGTATTTCTTGGTGTTGAGGTATCCAAAAAGCTGTAAAGTATAGTTGTGGGTGAAAAAGATGAGTACTTCAAGTTGGAAAATGGGTTTAGGAGGGACATTAAGAAAGTAACTTGCTCTGAAATGGTCTTTGAAAAGTATTTCTTGGTGTTGAGGTATCCAAAAAGCTGTAAAGTATAGTTGTGGGTGAAAAAGATAAGTACTTCAAGTTGGAAAATGGGTTTAGGAGGGACATTAAGAAAGTAACTTGCTCTGAAATGGTCTTTGAAAAGTATTTCTTGGAGATGAGGTATCAAAAAAGCTGTAAAGTATAGTTGTGGGTGAAAAACATAAGTACTTCAAGTTTGAAAATGGGGTTAGGAGGGACATTAAGAAAGTAGCTTTCTCTGAAATGGTCTTTGAAAAGTATATCTTGGTGTTGAGGTATCCATAAAGCTGTAAAGTATAGTTGTGTGTGAAAAACATAAGTACTCCAATTTGGAAAATGGGTTTAGGAGGGACATTAAGAAAGTAACTTGCTCTGAAATGGTCTTTGAAAAGTATTTATTGGTGTTGAGGTATCCAAAAAGCTGTACAGTATAGTTGTGGGTGAAAAAGATAAGTACTTCAAGTTGGAAAATGGGTTTAGGAGGGCCATTAAGAAAGTAACTTGCTCTGAAATGGTCTTTGAAAAGTAATTCTTGGTGTTGAGGTATCCAAAAAGCTGTAAAGTATAGTTGTGGGTGAAAAAGATAAGTACTTCATGTTGGAAAATGGGTTTAGGAGGGACAGTAAGAAAGTAACTTGCTCTGAAATGGTCTTTGAAAAGTATTTCTTGGTGTTGAGCTATCCAAAAAGCTGTAAAGTATAGTTGTGGGTGAAAAAGATAAGTACTTCAAGTAGGAAAATGGGTTTAGGAGGGACATTATGAAAGTAACTTGCTCTCAAATGGTCTTTGAAAAGTATTTCTTGGTGTTGAGGTATCCAAAAAGCTGTAAAGTATAGTTGTGGGTGAAAAAGTTAAGTACTTCAAGTTGGAAAATGGGTTTAGGAGGGACATTATGAAAGTAACCTGCTCTGAAATGGTCTTTGAAAAGTATTTCTTGGTGTTGAGGTATCCAAAAAGCTGTAAAGTATAGTTGTGGGTGAAAAAGATAAGTACTTCAAGTTGGAAAATGGGTTTAGGAGGGACATTAAGAATGTAACTTGCTCTGAAATGGTCTTTGAAAAGTATTTCTTGGTGTTGAGGTATCCATAAAGCTGTAAAGTATAGTTGTGGGTGAAATAGATCAGTACTTCAAGTTGGAAAATTGGTTTAGGAGGGACATTAATAAAGTAACTTGCTCTGAAATGGTCTTTGAAAAGTATTTCTTGGTGTTGAGGCATCCAAAAAAGCTGTAAAGTATAGTTGTGGGTGAAAAAGATAAGTACTACAAGTTGGAAAATGGGGTTAGGAGGGACATTAAGACAGTAACTTGCTCTGAAATGGTCTTTGAAAAGTATTTCTTGGTGTTGAGGTATCCAAAAAGCTGTAAAGTATAGTTGTGGGTGAAAAAGATAAGTACTCCAAGTTGGAAAATGGGTTTAGGAGGGACAGTAAGAAAGTAACTTGCTTTGAAACGGACTTTGAAAAGTATTTCTTGGTGTTGAGGTATCCAAATAGCTGTAAAGTATAGTTGTGGGTGAAAAAGATAAGTACTTCAAGTTGGAAAATGGGTTTAGGAGGGACATTAAGAAAGTAACTTGCTCTGAAATGGTCTTTGAAAAGTATTTCTTGGTGTTGAGGTATCCAAAAAGCTGTAAAGTATAGTTGTGGGTGAAAAAGATAAGTACTTCAAGGTGGAAAATGGGTTTAGGAGGGACATTAAGAAAGTAACTTGCTCTGAAATGGTCTTTGAAAAGTATTTCTTGGTGTTGAGGTATCCAAAAAGCTGTAAAGTATAGTTGTGGGTGAAAGAGTTATGTACATCAAGTGGAAAAATGGGTATATAAGGGACATTGAGAAATGAACGTGCAATGATATGTATCTTGAATTAGATATCATTGTTTTAAGGTATGCAAAAAGTTGTAAAGTAATGTGGTGGGTGAAAAGATAAGTACTTCAAGTAGGAATATGGGATTAGGAAGAACATTGCGAATGTAATTTCCTCTGACATTGTCAATTAAAGGTAGGGCATTATTCGTAGTCGACCTTAAAGTGATTAAGTATTGCGTTGTGTGAAAAAGAAAAATACTAACTGCTCAAAATCGATCGTGGGATGGGCATACAGATAAAAAATGGATATGAAAGGGTATTTGAAAACAGCTTAGTAGCTTGAGGTATCCAAAAAGCTGTACAGTATAGTTGTGGGTGAAAAAGATCAGTACTTCAAGGGGGAAAATGGTTTTATGATGGTCATTAAGAAAGGAACTTGCTCTTAAATGTTCTTTGAAAAGTATTTCTTGGTCTCGAGGTATCCAAAAAGCTGTAAAGTATTGTTGTGTGTGAAAAAGATAAGTACTTAAAGTTGGAAAATGTGTTTAGGAGTGACATTAAGAAAGGATCTTGATCTTAAATTGTCTTTGAAAAGTATTTCTTGGTGTTGAGGTATCCAAAAAGGTGTAAAGTATAGTTGTGGCTGAAGAAGATAAGTACTTCAAGTTCGAAAATGGGTTTAGGAGGGACATTGAGAAAGTAACTTGCTCTGAAATGGTCTTTGAAATATATTTCCTGGTGTTAAGGTATCAAAATAGCTGTAAAGTATAGTCGTTGGTGAAAAAGATAAATATTTCAAGTTGGAAAAAGTGTTTAGGAGGGACAGTTAGAAAGTAACTTGCTCTGAAATGGTCTTTGAAAAGTATTTCTTGGTGTTGAGGTATACAAAAAGCTGTAAAGTATGGTTGTGGGGGGAAAAAGAAAAGTATTTCAAATTTGAAAATGGGTTTAGAAGGGACATTAAGAAAGTAACTTGCTCTGTAATGGTCTTTTAAAAGTATTTCTTGGTGTTGAGGCATCCAAAAACTGTAAAGTATGGTTTTTTGGGTGAAAAAGATAAGTACTTCAAGTTAGAAAATGAGTTTAGGAGGGAGATTTAGAAAGTAACTTGCTCTGAAAGTGTTTTTGAAAAGTATTTCTTGGTGTTGAGGTATCCAAAAAGCTGTAAAGTATAGTCGTGGGTGAAAAAGATAAGTACTTCAAGTTGGAAAATGGGTTTAGGAGGGACATTAAGAAAGTAACTTGCTCTGAAATGGTCTTTGAAAAGTATTTATTGGTCTTGAGGTTTCCAAAAAGATGTAAAGTATAGTTGTGGGTGAAAAAGATAAGTACTTAAAGTTGGAAAATGAGTTTAGGAGGGACATTAAGAAAGTAACTCGCTCTGAAATGGTCTTTGAAAAGTATTTCTTGGTGTTGAGGTATCCAAAAAGGTGTAATGTATAGTGGTGGGTGAAAAAGATAAGTACTTAAAGTTAGAAAATGTGTTTAGGAGGGACATTTAGAAAGTAACTTGCTCTGAAATGGTCTTTGAAAAGTATTTCCTGGTGTTGAGGTATCCAAATCGATGTAAAGTATCGTCGTTGGTGAAAAAGATAAGTATTTCAAGTTGGAAAAAAGGTTTTGGAGGGACAGTTAGAAAGTAACTTTCTTTGAAATTGTCTTTGAAAAGTATTTCTTGGTGTTGATGTATACAAAAAGATATAAAGTGTGTTTGTGGGTGAAAAAGATAAGTACTTATAATTGGAAAGTTTGTTTAGGAGGGACATTAAGAAAGGAACTTGCTCTGAAATGGTCTTTTAAAATTATTTATTTTTGTTGATGTATACAATAAGTTGTAAAGTATGGTTGTGTGTGAAAAAGATATGTAGTTCAAGTTGGAAAATGGGTTTAGGAGGGACATTAAGAAAGTAGCTTGCTCTGAAATGGTCTTTGAAAAGTATTTCTTGGTGTTGATGTATCCAAAATGCTGTAATGTATAATTGTGGGTGACATAGATATGTACTTCAAGTTAGAAAATGGGTTTAGGAGGAATATTAAGAAAGTAACTTACTCTGAAATGGTCTTTGAAAAGTATTTATGGGTGTTGTGGGATACACAAATATCTCCAGGAGAAGGGGGGCTGATCTAGATAACGACTTCTAGTTTGACAACCGGGTTAGGAGGGACATTAAGAAAGTAACTTTGTCTTAAATGGTCTATGAAAAGTGTTTATTGGTGTTGAGGTATCCAAAAAGCTGTGAAGTATAGTTGTGGGTGAAAAAGATAAGTACTTCAAGTTGGAAAATGGGTTGAGGATGGACATTAAGAAAGTAACTTGCTCTGAAATGGTCTTTGAAAAGTATTTTTTGGTGTTGAGGTACTCGAAAAGCTGTAAAGTACAGTTGTGGGTGATAAGGATGAGTACTTCAAGTTGAAAAATGGGTGGAGGAGTAACATCAAGAAATTAACTTGCTCTGAAATTCTCTCTTGAAAAGTATTTCTTGGTGTTGAGGTATCCAAAAAGCCGTAAAGTATAGTTGTGGGTGAAAAAGTCAAGTGCTACAAGCTGTGAAATGAGTTGAGTAGGGATATTGAGAAAGGAAAGTGCTCTAAAATTGGATTTAAAAAGAATTTTTTGGTTTTAAGGTATTCATAAAGCTTTAAAGTATAGTCGTGGGTTTTAAAGTAAAGTAATTCAAGTTGTAATATGGTTTTGGAATGGAAATTATAACAGTAACTTTCTCTGAAATGGTATTTTAAAATTATTTATTGGGGTTGAGTTATAAAAAAAGATGTAAAGTATAGTTGTGGGTGAAAAAGATAAGTACTGCAAGTTGGAAAATGGGTTTAGGAGGGACATTAAGAAAGTAACTTGCTCTGAAATGGTCTTTGAAAAGTATTTCTTGGTGTTGAGGTAACCAAAAAGCTGTAAAGTATAGTTGTGGGTGAAAAAGATAAGTACTTCAACTTGTAAAATGGGCTTAGGATGGACATTAAGAAAATAACTTGCTCTGAAAAGATATAATAAAGCCTTAAAAAAGTATTAAAAAATGAAGAGTGGACTCTTCGGGGGTCCGGGGTCCCTTGCGGGGCCGGGTGGTCCTTTGGGGCGCCGGGGGGCCCCTTTGGTGGGCCCGGGGGACCCTTTGGGAGCCCGGGGGAACCTTTGGGAGCCCTGGGGAACCTTTGGGGGCCGGGGGCTTCCTTCGGGGTTGGGATGGGGGATCGGAACCCTTTGGGGTTTGGGTAGAGGACCTCACGACACTGTTCAAATGGAACTTGTGTATTATAACGACTACACTCTGAACCTCTTCTAAAACATCTTCTAAAATCATCTTTTAAAATGTCTCTAACTGTTTCGCCGAAATAATTCCCTAAAATGTCTAAAACGCTTTCGCTCAAATAATCCCTAAACGTAATTTATGCGTGTTCCTTTTGTTTTTGGCATCCCTGCGCTGTCACATTTCAAATTACTAAGAAACCCTTTTCCCGCGATAATCTCTTCATCTCTAAGATCAAAACATTCACCCGGAAACAATTCTCCTTGGAAACAATAAATTAATTCCCCTTTCGTGAATCAATAATTCCGTCATGACCTTCTGATAGGGTTCTACCGATTATGTAATCAATTTCTCAGAAATCCATTTGTCCTAGTCGATTACGTCATTCAATGCCCATAAATGGATTCCCGTCACTAGCTCCTGATAGGGTTCTACCGATTATGTAATCAATTTCTCGGGAATTCTCTCCCTTCGATTGAGCAATCAATATATCTCTTCCCCACCTTCCCCTTAGAAACAACAAATTAATTCCAATTTCTTGAATCAATAATTCCCCTTAGAAACAACAAATTAATTCCCCTTTCGTGAATCAATAATTCCCCTTAGAAACAACAAATTAATTCCCCTTTCTTGAATCAATAATTCCCCTTAGAAACAACAAATTAATTCCCCTTTCGTGTCAAATCAATCAACCATGACATCATCAGTCAAGTGTGATCTAACTGTTTCCTATTTCTGGACACCTTGACATTCGCCTCGAGCATGCACTGGCCCAAAACAACAACAACATCAAATAGTGTTTCCTATTTCTGGACACCTTGACATTTGCCTCGAGCGTGCACTTTGCCAAAACAACAACAACATCAAATACTGTTTCCTATTTCTGGACACCTTGACATTCACCTCGAGTGTGCACTTGGCCAAAACAACAACAAGCAAATCGACCTTGGAAAAAGAGGTCATTGACCCCATTAACCACGTGTTCTCCCTAGGGACTCTATGCCCATATTAGGAGTCCCGTCAGCATTAAACTAAATTGTAGATGGCAGCAGGGGTTAGGCATGGGACTATAAGATAGCCTTCTACTTACAAGCAAGTACTTTTATGGCAAAGGGGTCTATCATGCGGAACTGTGCATCTAATCGTCGTTGCAGCGGTATTCGCAACTAGCAAAGGACAACCCTCAGCCCATATTAAAAAAAAACGCGTTTTGAAAGAGAACTAGCAAGTAAGACAAAATTTTCATTTCTAGCTGATTCAGAGATGGTAACCATTATCCAAATTAGTCTTAATGGTAAAATGTTATTTTGAAAATAAATTTATGGGTATTTTCAAATATAGCCCAAAACCTCTAAAAATGGCATCGGAATGAAAAAAAGGACACAGTTAAAATTGTCATGACCAAAAACTCTTTAAAAGAAACTTACAATGTCCTGGCTTGAACATAAGGCAAATCACTTTTTTGCAAGGGTAGCGCTGATGTGTCCTCTTTTTTGAATATATAGTTTTTTTTTGTCTCCACTGCTAGTTATGAGTTATGAGATGTCCCAATTAGATACACAGTTATTCGATTTTTATTGGTGATATACTTAATGTCTAAGAGGTGCCTATGGAATATAGCTAATATAAATATAAAATATAATATAATAAAAAATAAAAAAAATAATAAAATATAAACTAAAAAAAGTAATGTCAAGGCATAATTGATGGTAATTTAAAAATTGTATCCTATTGCGAGATATCACAAGTCCTGATTATATATTTCATTACATTTATTATATATATTTGTTTGACGATATATATTTCATTTTATTCTTTATAGGTGGTATGCTTAATGTCGAGGAGGCGCCTTACAAAACTGAACTAGCAGATGCCTTTGTAGAAGCGGGAGTAGAACTCGGTTATGAAAACCGAGATTGTAATGCAGAGTTTCAGACCGGTTTTATGATTCCACAAGGAACAATAAAGAAAGGTTGGAGACAATCCACAGCCACGGCCTTTTTGCGGCCTGTTAAAACACGAAAAAATCTGCACATTTCCACAGATTCGCACGTCACTAAGGTACACTTTTCCTGTTTTTCTTTTTTTTTTTTATTTGAGTAGAAGCATATTTTTGAGTTAGAAATTGCAGGCGTAAAATTAAAAAAGATGATGGGTAACTAAAAAATGGATTAATTGGAACTCTTCACTTATCTATTACTTCTATCACTATCGTATTATCTATTACTATCTATCACTTATCGTATTACTAGGAAAGATGGTGGATGCAGTGAAGTTGTTAAAAGTAGAATGATCAACGACCAGGGTGTCTTTTGATAGCTAAAAAAAAAATGAAAGAATAAGAAGATAAGTCTGCGAACCAGGATTAAAATATCGGAAGCTACAGTAATAACAATCAAGTATGGTTTTAAAATTTATCTCAATTATGGTTCTGAAACGTGGGTTCTTCTGAAGACGGAGGAGGAATTGTTTGATGTTTTTCAGAGACATTGTATTCACATTGTTTTGGGTACCCAAATGACTGACTGTATTTCAAACAGTAAGCTGGGCGAAGAATGTGACTCTATCTCGTTTTCTAGGACTATAATGAGAGAAAGGTTGAGAGGCCTGGGACATATTTTGGGTGAAGACTAGCTTTGCGTTTCGTAAGCTTGTCCTTTTCAGCCATAATTGTAGGGTCAAATAAGAACAGGTAGTCCCTGAATAGGATAGGAAGGGGTTTTAAGAAATAATTCAAGAAAAAAAAAATAGAGCTTCTTGTGAAGTTGTAAAGGGGAGGGCTTTGAATTGACTTGGACGGAGAAGAAAAGCTGGGCAGGCATCAGGCTTCTTGGCGGTGCAGTGAGTTTTTAGTAGCAGTAGTAATATATTACCTTATCTGCTTCAAATTTCAAAGGCTTAAACAATATGACAATTAAATCATGGAACATAAAAACGTTAAAACATAGCTATTTGGAATGGTAAAATCAGGTAATTTTACTAGACTTGCTGGGAGTTCCAGAAACTCATCTCCATTGGTTAGAAACCATAAAGAATATAAACTATTTTTATATAATATTTAGAGAATATATAAAATATAAATTTGGCAAAAATTATAAATTGGTTATAATTTAAAAAGGGTGGGATTTATAGGTAGGACTTTAGGCTCCTTATGAATAAGGATATCTTATTTAGGTCGAAAAGGTATTAATAATAAAATTGTAGTTGCACGATTTAAGACCAGAAAATGCAAGGTATCAGACATCATGGCATATATTCCTGTAGAAACGCCTAATTAAAACAGCAGTGACTCAGATGATTTTTACATTCAGTTAAATTAGAAAAATAGACAAGGTCTCAGGTAGTAATGTGGCCTTTTTATTAGGAGACTTTATGAGGGGATTTAGGGCCTAAAGTAGATAAAACTTAGAATAGATGGTTTTCTAGCTTCTAAACATTTGGTGTAAGGAAGGAGTGAGAAGCAATTATAACAGACTGCAACAATTTTGCAGGTGCAATAATATGTTTATAAGCAATGCGGTATTTGATGGTCAAATAGTCCATACGTTAACACAGGATGACAAGACGGCTAACCTCATTGATTATTTTATTTAAAATCGGCGACCGGAAAGAAAGATACTAGGGCATATAGCCCGGGAGTGATGTTATTAATTTTATATGTAAAGGAAGCTATATAGTTCATTTAAAGCTATGTTAAAAATAAAATAATTAAAGCTGTTATACCTTCTGGGAAGTTAGGACGTTGATAAACTACACGACGATAAATTTGAGAGGCACTTTCCAAGAACAGTTGGGTAGGAAAAGAGATTTTAGAATTTGGCATGGTAGAAGAAATCTCATGGTAGAAGAAAAAGTTGAAAAAAAAAATCGGAAAAATGTAGATCAAAAAGTTATTAAATTGAAAACACATGGCGAGATGGCAAAGGAACAGCTGCGTTGTTGCAAGTGAAATGCGGGCAAAATTAACTAAGGTTTGAGGAAATCTCGAACTGTACCTGTATGTATGTAGGTATGCTTTTTCATGTCCGACTTCTGATGAAATCTCTTCCCGCAGAATTGACATGGGTACGGTCTTGTATCTGAGTGAATTAATAAGTGGGTCAACAAAGAATTTGGCATGGTACTTGCTTAATTCTCATACCGGAGTGACGTTGAGAGCGTCACCAGCCTTCTCCATGTGGGACAGTCATCAGCATGAGCCTCTGTATTTGACAGCAGAATTCCAGGCTGGTCAAGGAATTTCCCGACGGCACTGGACAGCTGCCGTTGTAGGCTTAGTTGGCTTTGGCCAAGCTTTCGCCGAGTGGGCAACAACTTCTTGGTCGATGAAGCCATCTTTAAATATTATAGAACCAAGATAAGTGAAAGGGGTGATCACTTTGATTTGTTTTCCAATGGTTGAGTAATTTGATTTGTCGGCGTCAGACTTTAACTCACTGTAATGAATTTTATATTATTTCAGTTGAAGGATCGTCTGATCCTGACAGCTTCTTTCTGAATTGTGTTCAGAGCCATGAATAGCTGTGACTTGGAGTTGTGTAACACAATTGAATAGTTTAGGAGCATCTGAGCAACCTTGCCAGACTCCCTTTCATATTAGAATGAACTTGCTGCGTCTACCTTTTGCTTGCATACAGCTCTCAGTCTCTAAATGCATGAACCTAGGTAGTTGGACATATTTTGAAGGGAGGCTAGTATTTAAAAGAATATTCCATTGAGAATATCGATCAACAGATGCCTTGAAATCGAAATAAACAATTAAAGCCTTTTGATGGAACTCATTCCCCTTCTCAAAGATTTACCTCAGGATGAATATCTTCTATGTCATTGATCTGCCAGGAATTAAACCAGTCTGCTCTACTCTGCGTTTTTGTCGGGATTGCATAAAATATCACTGCAACAGTACAATAGAAAGGAACTTGCGTAGTGCTGAGAGGAGTGTTATCCCTCTAAAGTTGGAGCACTTCTTCTTGGAACCCTTTCTCTACCACAGTGGTAGGATCACTCCTGTACACCAGTCCTCAGTAAAAATTCCGGGTCCCATATTGCAGTGAATAGCATTTGAATTCATAGCAGCATAGTGTCACCTCCACTCTTGAGCAGCTCTGTGGGGGTTCCGCAGATGCCAGAAGCTTTGTGGTCTTTCAACTTCTTAATTGTATTTCAAATTCTTACGACCAAGAATGATTCACTCCAACATAAACAAGGTCATTATAGATCACAAGTTGGGACACATCACAAGTCCTTACAAATGGATAGAGGAATTGATTTCAACAGAGAGAAAAATTTTCAGTCAACCTTAAAAGGTGGGACACTATGTCTTCAAGGAGCACCCCGCAAGCCAATGTTTGTACACTACTCCAAGATCCTTCCTCATGGCTGCCTCTTGTAGCTCATCTGCTTTGGCATCAACAAATGACTTGATTTCTCTATGTATCAGGTTATTCCTGACGCCGTTGAGTTGTCGATAGGTCTTCATGTCCACCCGAAGTAAAAATAATTAACAAAAAAAAACAAATGAACACGCATCCGTGATCTTTCTCTAGCGAAAATATAAATACAATCATTCTTGCATTTTCGTGCCAATTTAGACCAGAAGACATAACTGACTCTAGCAGAGTGGTGCTGTTTCTAAAGAGCTTTGGGTCTATAGGTAGCTCAAATTCAGGTAGGTTTTCTGTAAGAAGTGAAAATGTTATTACTGAACATTTAATATTTATTTATCACCGTATTCAATTTTGTTGTATCAGAGGTAACTTGTTTAATCAACATCTTACATATGAAGAGTCCTATTACTATTGTTTTTTTCTTGTAGTTTTGTACATAGCCTCTGGCATAGTCACCATTATAATTGGAAAAAGTGATGATTGTGGATTTGACTGGTACTACTTTTTTTTTCTTATTATAGCCTTCAGAAGAGCCCACAAACAATAATATTACTAACCATAAATCAAATCTCCTTTCGCTAGTCTGTTTACAAACCCAAGCTTGTTTTGGTAGGCACAATTTTCCCACTGGTCTGCAAAACACTTGTGCAGCTTGTGTAGAATCATCTCAAAACTATTTTCGAGATTTTATACAAAGCAATGTAGATTAACCTTAATAATGAACTTTCTTTGTTGATCTAAATTTCACTCTTGGCCACAGAAGTGGACAATTCAAATGGTAGTTAACTTATTTGGAAAATCTACAATAGCGCTGAATTAATCCCAAGTATTTCTACTATTGTTTGGTATTTGTATCTTTAACTAGACTCATTTTAAATTCACTGTTACAAGTTTCTATCTTTTCTGATTTGAAAAAAAAGAATGTGCCTAAAATATTCATTCCGATCGCCCAATCATAAAAATCGTTCAATTCTGATCAATCTTCTTTCTGATCGGTCAATCATAAAAAAATGCTTGAATTTTGTACATATCTCAATAACAGAGAAACAGATCGACTATTTACAAACTATCTTGTGATTCAAATAGTTCTCTTATTTGTACTGGCTCAAATTCATGCACAGAAGAGCCAATCTGGGGTAATTTCGAATTTGACGTTTTAAATCCCATAAAGTTTTGAAAAAGATGGCTACTGTTTTTCTCTGCATAAATACCGAATAATATTATTGGTCTACAAAATAATGTCATAGATGTAAATCAATGACATTAAATCACACTTTTTGTCATGTAATTGTAGGAGAATAATCTTGTTTATTTCCTTTTTGGCTTAAATATACGCCAATTCATTAAATTACGCATATGAGACATCATTGGCCCAGCATTTGTGTTTAGTTTTATATTTACAAGTGTAACTTTCAGGGGCCTACTTTTGCTAAAATATTCTTTTTTTGTTCATAGCTTGCCAAAGCTTTTTTTGGTGATAACTTTGGTCAAAATATTCGTTTTTTTGCCATAATTTTGGTCCTTTTTTGGTCATAAGTTCATAACTTGCAGACCTTCCCCCAGGGACTGTGGGGGATTAAGTCATCCTCAAAGACGTTATTGTATTTTTCTACCATGCTGAACAAAATGGCTACCTCAAAATTTTGATCGGGTGACTTTGGGAAAAAAATGAGCGTGAGAGGGGGCCTATTTGCCCTCCATTTTTGTTTGTCACTTAATAAGGACATTAGAACTTTTAATTTCCGTTCGAAAGAGCCGTCCTGCGATGTTCTAGGACCACTGGGTTAATACTAGCACCCGTAGAGAAAAACAACAAAAAAACGCATCCGTGATGTTTCTTCTGGCAAAAATACAAAATTCCACATTTTGCAGATACGAGCTTGAAATTTCTATAGTAGGGTTCTCTGATACGTTGAATCGGATGGTGTGATTTTCATTATAGTTATATGACTTTTAGGGGGTGTTTTTTCCTTTTTCAAAAATAAGGTAAATTTTCTCAGGCTTGTAACTTTTGATGGGTAAGACTAAACTTGATGAAATATATATATTTGAAACCAGCATAAAAATCTGATTCTTTTGATGCATCTATTGGTATCATAAATTCCGTTTTTTAGAGTTTCGGTGTACTGAGCCGGGTCGCTCCTTACTTACAGTTCGTTACCACGAACTGCTTGACAACATTTTGACTGCAGTAATTATAAGAGAGTATGTTGCACAGCATGTATTTTACACTTATTATGAACCACAGGGGCGTAGATATTTGTATCTTAGGATGTTTTGTACAAGTGTGTGTCTAAGATTTTTGTTCTGGGGGATGGGGAGCAAAAACTTTAAAAGACGCATCGAAAATGTGTTTATATACATGTTTGTTACGTTTTTACGAGTCAGACATATATTATCAGGGGGCATCAAAACGGGTAACTCTCTCCCCCCGCTCCTGGATATGGTCTGGGTTCCATATAGCGTCTTTTGAGATTTACAGTCAATTTACTACTATATGCTCACCCAGACAAGACATAAATAAAAGAGGGATCAATGATTTTTTCTAAGCTATATTAAGAACAGAAAATGGCATTTCAAGCCCAAATCTTAGGAATTTCATGCATTTTAATTTCTTGTTTCAGTTCCTTCTATTCATTTTCATGGAAGTAGCGGTACATACCTTGTATGGATTTCCTCATGTGTATAGATACATTTACAGTTTTTTTTTTCTTGTCGAAGATACTTCGCATTATCTTTCACCTCCTCATCGAAAATTGGGCAGGGGATATACCCTTGAATGCCTGCCTAATTCTCCATTTAATTCCTGCTGAATATACCTAGTTGTATTTTTTCTTTAGATTTTAATTAATCCTCTGACGAAACATGCATACGGTGTAGTTTTTGAAAGGAATGGACAAGTGATAACTAAATATGCGAGGAAAGAAATTATTGTCTCTTCTGGTGCAATTGGTTCCCCCCAGTTGCTTATGGTTAGTGGTGTTGGACCAAAAGAACATTTATTGAAGCACGGTATTCCGGTGTATGCTGATCTTGCTGTTGGCTCTAACTTGCAGGTAAGGCTTCAACTTATAAACTATTCTATAAAATGATTTGTCATAATTTCGATTTAGTTCAATTTATTGATAAAAAGACATGATCAGTTACTTAGCTTCGACTCAAAAGCATAGGTTTTGTGAACCGGAAAACAAAACAAAGAATATAAAAAAAAATAAAAAAGCAAACAATCAAGCAGACAGAGTCAGTAAATACCAAAAAGGTGAAAATAAAGACGGTAATGTAAAAAGCGAAAGTGAACATACACAAATAATAGATCATAGAGACACTAAATCAAAATAAATTTGAAAATTAGAATGGGAGCGTAATTTGAATATATTTAAAGATTTATATTTTAAGGAATGAGAAGCTCTCGAGAAACTGCATCAAATTTAATTCAATTTTCATTTCAAAAAAGGAAAATAAAGACGGAATCACTAAAATGATAAAAGACAAACACAGTGAATAAATCATAGAGACCCTAAATCAAAACAAATTTGAAAATTAATACGGGATTTATCCAAAATTAATACATTTTGGAAGATCCAAAATGTTGTAAGAACTCTTATTTTAAGGGACGAGAAGCTCTCGTAATTTTTAAAGTTTCTGGAAGGGAATTCCAAAGCATGCTAGAAGTAAAAATTCTGGATTGGCGAGCAAAGCTGGTGTCCCGGCGGGGTTGGAGAAGTTGGTTTGAGTGTGAGCAGAGGGGCCGTTCAAGATTCACAGAGGAGCAAGGAGTGTAAAAGTGTGAGAGGTTGTCGGGTAAAACTCAGTGACGGGCACTGTGTGCAAGTCATAGGTTAGCAAGCTTAATCAGATTCGCAACTCCATACAATCCAGTAGTTGTAAACATCATGGTTTAAAAGGTTTTAAAAATCAAAATTTTATCTTTACTCAAAAATTCATTAGTAAATTTTTATCTTGTCTCAGGTTCCCTTTTCAAATGAAAATTAACGACGTTAAAATTTAAAACGAGCCGAGACTATCCTGTATATGAGGGAGCAGCTGCCCCATTCTTTACACTAAGGTTTGACTAGTGTTTTCCTGAAACCATTCTAGAATCCAACAAATATAACAGGCTGGTAAGTTTTTGCTTTACCCATATCATTTCTGGGCATTGAGCTGAATATATTAATGTTGAAAATAAACGCAAATAAAAAAGCCTTGTCTGATTTTGATGAAAATCACACCGATAAAATAAATTTCTCTGAGAACCATAAATCGAAAATTTTCAATCAATATTTGCAAAACTACGAATATTTGTATTTTCTACAGAAATGATGGTCATGGGTAAGTTTTTTTCATAGTTGTCTGCATTCCATAAGCCTTAGCAAGTTGGCGATGTCAATCTGATTTTAAATTCGGATAATTCTTATCATTTTTTTAATCTAGAGCTCCAGTAAATTACTATCTCATTATCCACTTTTTCAAAGTTTCCCTAAATACAACATAGTTTTTGCTTGTTTAATTTTGCCTTATAAATATTTGCAAATCTTATGCACCAAATTGAAATTTAAAAGCCAAATTACGCAAATTAGTCTAATTTGGCATTAATGATAACGTTTAAATTGTTGAAGTTTTCATTTGACAAGTAAAAATGATATCCTATAATATATCAAGGCTAAACTGAAGAGATTTCACCACAAACAAGGTAGGGCTACTGCCCCCTTAAGCCCATATATATTTAAATCCCTCTTTTACGCATAAAAATTTCGTTTATCCAGGGAGGTTGGAGGTTTTTTAACCCCTCCCCCCTCCAAATGTTTTTCCGAGTCGTAATAACGTAAATGAATATAAAAACAAACTGATGCGTTTTCTTGTCAACCCCCTCCTTTTATTTTTACGCATAAACATGACTAGAACTATATATCTAGTTGACTATTATGTTTTTATTTATCAAACAGTTCGTGGTAACGAACTGTAAGTAAGGTGCGACCCGGCTCAATGGTAACCGAAACTCTAGAAAACGGTATTTTAATATAAATAGATACATCAAAAGAATTGTATTTTAATGCTGATTTCAAATATATAATTTTATCAAGTTTAATCCTACCCATCAAAAGTTACGCGCCTTAGAAAATTTGGCTGATTTTCGAAAAAAAGGGGAAAGACCCCCTAAACGTTATAGAACCTTAATGAAAATCACACCATCATATTCCACGTATCAGAGAGCCCTAATGTAGAAATTTGAAGCTCCTATCTGCAAAAATGTGGAATTTTGTATTTTTTGCCAGAAGAAAGATCATGGATGCATGTGTATTTTTTTTTTTTTTTTCCCAGGGGTGATTGTATCAACTCAATGGTCCTAGAATATTGCGGGAGGGCTCATTGGAATGTAAATTAAAAGTTCTAGTGCCCTTTTTAAGTGACCAATAAAATGGAGGGCAACTAGACCCCCTCCCACGCTCATTTTTTTCCAAAGTCACCTGATAAAAATTTTGAGATAGCCATTTTGTTCAGCATGTTCGAAAATATTATAAGTATGTCTTTTAGGATTACGTAATCCCCCTAAGTTCCCGGGGGGAGGGCTGAAAGTTATGAACTTTACCCAATGTTAACATATACGAGTAGTATTAGTTATTGGGAAGTATACAGACGTTTTCAGGGGAGATTTTTCCTGGTAGGTGGGGGGGGCTATGTAGGAGGATCTTTCCATGAAGGAAGTTTTCATGGGGGAAGGGACATTGCTATGAAGGGGACGCCGGACTTCCCAGCATTATTTTAAAAAAGATCAGAAATTAAATATAAAAAAAAACAAGTTTTTCAACTGCAACAGCAGCAACATCAAAACTTTAAACGAAAGAAAATATTACGTATATGGTTGGGTTCACCCCATAGTCAATACCTCGCTCTTTAAGCCAAAGATTTTTTTGTACTTTCATAAGAGCTATTTATTTTAATTAACGGTCTTTGTGATTAAGCGGTCATTTTTAAAGAATTGGAACAAAATTCGACCTTTAACTTAAAGAGCAAGGTATTGAATAGGGGGCAAACCCCCTAATATATATATATTAAAAATATATGAAAATAGAAGTTCGTTACGTAAGTTAATTCGTAAGTTACAAATACTTATTTCTAATAAAAACGTTCGTAAATAAAATTAAACAAGTTTCGAGAAAGCCATGTAGCCAAATAAAAGTAAATTAATATGAAAATTTTGTTTTAATTATTCATGTACGGTGAGCCAAGATCAAAACCTTCATTTATTCAAAAACGTTCAAGAATTAAATAAAAACAAGTTTTTTTTTAACTGAAAGTAAGGAGCGACATTAAAACTTAAAACGAACAGCAATCATTCTGTATATGAAAAAGGCCGTCCCCTCCTCTACGCCTCACTCTTTACGCTAAAGTTTGACTCTTTTCACAACTCTACTTTAAAAAAACTTTAGCGTAAAGAGCGAGGCGATGAGGAGGAGATAGCCCCTTTAATATACGGAATAATTGCTGTTCGTTTTAAGTTTTAATATTGCTCCTTACTATCAGTTAAAAAAACTTTTTTTTGTGTGTTTTTTTTATTTAAAATATAATAGGATCACATACAAGCTTTCACTTCAGCTCTAATTAATTTGTGGTGCTGTTTATTTGTATGCCCATTAGTGAATGAAAAAAAAACTTTAATTGACAATAATAATCAATTTAATTAATGAATAAGATTTAAAATCTTTTATTAATTAAAAAACTAATTTAGATATCTTGTAAAAACGGAACGGTAAAACAGTATTTGCTTTCAAAACTTTTATTATCAAGCACGGATAAAGTCGAACGGCCGCATCTAGAATTTGATATGCAAGATGATCCATCTATAGAGAGCTAGACCCTAACTGTGTACCCTAAAAGTAAATAAATATGTCCAGTTCTTCCCATTTATGGGGGAGAAAGTGAACCCAATTAGAATCCCTTCCGCTTCCTCACTAGATACGGCCTTGGTAGGTGCGTGGATGGTTATTATTTCTTCCTTCTTTCTTCCTCTTTTTCTATTATTTCTTTCTTCCTCTTTCTTCGTTTTTGTGTATAGGGGAAATTCCCTTATCCTATGTGTTAGCTAGCTATGTTCTCTTTATAAAGTAATTAAATAAAAAAAAACAAGTTTTTAAACTTAAAGTAAGGAGCGACATTAAAACTTAAAACGAGCAGAAATTATTCCGTATATGAAATTGGCTGTCCCCTCCTCAACGCCTCGCTCTTTACGCTAAAGTTTTTTATTGTTTTAAAAAATAAAGTTGTGAGACAGAGTAAAACTTTAGCCTAAAGAGCGACGCGCTGAGGAGGGGACAGCCCCTTTCATATACGGAATAATTTCTGTTCGTTTTAAGTTTTAATGTCGCTCCTTACTTTCAGTTTAAAAAACTTATTTTTTTTATTTAATTTCTGATCGTTTTTTAGTTAATGCAGCTTTTATTTTGGCTAACCGGCATTGAATAAGTAAACAAAATTAGTAGTGGTAGTACTATTGATTGAAAACTTACATGAAAACTTACATTGAATTTCGCAAAAAAAGTAGTCTAACCTGTGAATTGACTTACCAAGGACACTGATATATAGGTCAATTACACATGAAATTACATAGAAATATGGAGTGCAGTCTAACCGGTACATTAAGTTACCAAGGACAGTCACACCTTACCGGGGAGCGGTCATCACGATTAGAATATGCTCAAAAGTGTAATAGATATGAAGCGTACAAAAAATTGGTTTTTTGTTATTGATAAGAAAGCGGTTTCTGATTTGTTTTGGACAATTACCTTTAGCCAACAATAGTTTGATATGAATGACTCGGTAGATAGGATTTGATAATTTGATCCTATTAAGATGGAAAAAGAAAAGGGTTTAGCATTTGCGAATACTTCGATGTGTTCGATATAATACACAAGTGGTGTTTTGAACAGGGTTGTCAGTTTTAAATAGAGGCTAACGAGGGCTTGTTAAATCTGGCAATTTGTTATAAACGGGTATTTATATTATTGTCACTTTTCGTTCCCCCAATTTTTCAAAGTGGGTGTTTACAACTAAGGGGGAAACTGGACCGACCAAAGAGTATTTATATTCTTGTCACTTTTCGTTCCCCCAATTTTTCAAAGTGGGTGTTTACAAATTAGGTGGAAACTTGACTCACAAAAGAGTATTTATATTATTGTCAATTTTAGTTCACACAATTTTTCAAAGCGGGTGTTGAAAACTAGTGGGGAAACTAGCCCGACCAAAGAGTATTTATATTCTTGTCACTTTTCGTTCCCCCAATTTTTCAAAGTGGGTGTTTACAACTAAGGGGGAAACTAGCCCGACCAAAGAGTATTTATATTCTTGACACTTTTCATTCCAATAGATTTTCAAAGTGGGTGTTTACAACTAAGGGGGAAACTGGCCCGACCAAAGAGTATTTATATTCTTGAATCTTTTCGTTCCCCCAATTTTTCAAAGCGGGTGTTTACAACTAGGGTGGGGGGGGGAAACTGGCCCGACCAAAGAGTATTTATATTCTTGTCACTTTTCGTTCCCCCAATTTTTCACAGCGGGTGTTTACAACTAAGGGGGGAAACTGGCCCGACCAAAGAGTATTTATATTCTTGTCACTTTTCGTTCCCTCAATTTTTCAAAGTGGGTGTTTACAACTAAGGGGGAAACTGGCCCGACCAAAGAGTATTTATATTCTTGTCACTTTTCGTTCCCCTAATTTTTCAAAGTGGGTGTTTACAACTAAGGGGGAAACTGGCCCGATACATTTCAAAAGGCTTTATTATATTTTTTAGAACAAGTTCATTACGTAATGTCCCTCCTAAACCAATTTTACAAGTTGAACTACTCATCTTTTTCACCCGTAACTTTACATTACGACATTTTTACATACCCCAACATCAAGCAATACTTTACAAAAGTCCTTATTATATTTTTCAGAACAAGTTATTTATGCAATGTCATCCCTAAACCAATTTTACAACTTGAATTACTCATCTTTTTCACCCGCAACTTTACTTTAGGATTTTTTGTATGCCCCAACATCAAGCAATACTTTTCAAAAGGAATTTCAGAACAAGTTCTTTACGTAATGTCCCTCCTAAACAAATTTTACAAGTTGAAGTAATCATCTTCTTCACCCGCAACTTTTCTTTATGGCTTTTTGAATGTCCCAACATCAACCAATACTTTCAAAAGACATTTCAGAACAGGTTTTTTTCTTAATATCCTCCCTATACCAATTTTACAAGTTGAAGTACTCATCTTTTTCACCCACAACTTTACTTTACGGCTTTTTGCTTACCCAACATCAAGCAATACTTTTCCAAGGTTTCATTATATTTTTTTCAGAACAAGTTCTGTACGTAATGTCCCTCATAAACTAATTTTACAAGTTGAAGTACTCATCTTTTTCTCACACAACTTTACTTTATGCATTTTTGAATACCGCAACACCAAGCAATATTTTCAAAAGGCTTTTTATATCTTTTCAGAAAAAGTTCTTTTCTTAATGTCCTCCCTAAACCAATTTAACAAGTTGAAGTACTCATCTTTTTCACCCACAACTTTACTTTACGGCTTTTTGCACATTCCAACACCAAGCAATTCAGCTATTCTATCATTTCAGAACAACTTCTGTACGTAATGTCCCTCCTAAACCAATTTTACAGGTTGAAGTACCAATCTTTTTCACCCACAACTTTACTTTACAGCTTTTTGAATGCCTCAACACCAAGCAATACTTTTCAAAAGGCATTTCAGAACAAGTTCTTTTCTTAATGTCCATCCTAAACCCATTTTACAAGTTGGACTACCCATCTTTTTCACCCACAACTTTACTTTACAGTATTTTGAATACCCCAACACCAAGGAATACTTTTCAAAGGTATTTCAGAGCAAGTTCTTTTCTTAATGTCCCTCCTAAACCCATTTTACAAGTTGAAGTACTCATCCTTTTCACCCACAACTTTACTTTACAGCTTTTTGAATACCTCAACACCAAGTAATACTTTTCAAAGGCATTTCACTTTTAGTTTTTTCACCCACAACTTTACTTTACGGCTTTTTGCTTGTACGCTTTTTATGTCTTTTCGGAACAACTTCTTTTCTTAATGTCCCTCCTAAACCAATTTTAAAACTTGAAGTAATCATCCCTTTTGCCCACAACTTTACTTTATGGCTTTTTTAATACCCCAACATCAAGCAATACTTTTCACAACGAAGTGAAAAAAAGTTCAAGTTTTCTTCTGAATTTTCTCAAAAAATAGAAAAAAGTTATAGTCCCTTTCTAATTTTCTCCCAAGAAAATAAAAATCCGACTTTTCTAATAAACATTCTAAGCGTTAACATGCTAACGTATCTTTAATAATAGAAATATAACAAAGTTATTCATAAAATATTTGTATTTAAATTAAAACATCTAGAATACTAACATAAAAGTGTATTACATACATTATTATACACTATTTATATTATTTAACCACATTGAACTTTTTGAATCTCTTCCATAAAATAAATCATTATGTTCTCTTTTAATACTAGAGTTACTCACTTATTAGTTCATAACCACTTGAATAATCATTATTCCATTTTGAGTCATATACAATTGTTACTGGGATGTCGCATACAGGTTCAATACACATTTCATCCTTGCTATTATTTAATTCATTAACCATATGATCGTTGGTAGTAATAATGTTCACTTATGCTTTATTCTCCATTAATTTATCTGGACATTCATTAGTGATATTGACTGCCAATGCTCTTTTTATTTTGTCAGTGATTTCTTTGTCTATTATCACATTATTTTTACAGAGATAAATGTTCTGGCACGTTGACAAGATATGATTTATGATGTTGGTGCAGCAGTATAAATGTCGTCATTCTCCCTTTGCTTTCATTCGAATGCTAACACCGGAAAGATGACGATAAGATCTATCAACGGCTAACATGTTACCAGAACCATTAGCTAGAAGTTTCTCCCTCTTCATCAACTATTATTTTTATATTGGCATTCTCTCTGAGTACTAACTTCTATAGATATATTTGAACTATGAAATAAGTAGTAGGGGAGATCTTATTGGGAATGTATGCATACGTTGTCATGAAAGTGAGGAGTTAAATTCATTTGGAGTACTCCAGAATTTCCGTAATACAAATTTTGGATATATGAAAGTACAATTTCCAGAGAAGTTAGTACTCAGAGAGAATGCCAATACAAAAATAATAATTGATGAAGAGGGACAACTTCTAGCTAATGGTTCTGGTAACATGTTAGCCGTTGATAGATCCTATCGTCATGTTTCCGGTCTTAGCATTCGAATGAAAGCAAAGGGAAAAAGACGACATGCATACTGCTGCACCAACATCATAAATCATATCTTGTCAACGTGCCAGAACTGTTACCTCTGTAAAAATAATGTGATAATAGACAAAGAAATCACATACAAAATAAAAAGAGCATTGGCAGCCAATATCACTAATGAATGTCCAGATAAAATAATGGAGAATAAAGCATAAGTGAACATTATTACTAGCAAAGATCATATGATCGAAAAATTAAATAATAGTAAGGATGAAATGTGTATTGAGCCTGTATGCATCCCAGTAAAAATTGCATATGGCTCAAAATGGAATAATGATTTTTTAAGTGGTTATGAACTAGGAGAAGTGAGTAGCTCTAGTATCCAGAAAGAACCTCATGATTTATTTTATGGAAGAGATTCAAAATGTTCAAAGTGGTTCAATAATATAAATAGTGTATTATAATGTATGTAATATACTTTTATGTTAATATTCTAGATGTTGTTATTTCAATAAAAATATTTTATGCATTACTTTGTTATATTTATATTATTTAAGATACGTTAGCATGTTAACGCTTAGAATATTTATTAGAAAAGTCGGGTATTCAAAAAGCTGTGAAGTAGAGTTGTGGGTGAAAAAGGTTGAGTACTTTAACTTGTAAATGGGTTTAGGATGGACATTAAGAAAAGAATTTGTTCTGAAATGACATTTGAAAAGTATTGCTTGGTGTTGAGGTATTCAAAAAGTCGTAAAGTAAAGTTATGTGTGAAAAGGATGAGTACTTCAACTTGTAAAATGGGTTTAGGAGGGACATTACGCAAAGAACTTGTTCTGAAAAAATATAATAAAGTCTTTTTAATGTATTGCTTGGTGTTGGGGTATGGAAAAAGTCGTAAAGTAACGTTGTGGGTAAAAAAGATGAGTAGTTCAACTTGTAAAATTGGTTTAGGAAGGACATTACGTAAAGAACTTGCTCTGAAATGCCTTTTGAAAAGTATTTCTTGGTGTTGGGGTGTTCAAAAAGCTGTAAAGTAAAGTTTTGGGTGAAAAGGATGAGTACTTCAAGTTGTAAAATGGGTTTAGGAGGGACATTAAGAAAGGAACTTGTTTTGAAATACCTTTTGAAAACCATTGCTTGGTGTTGGGGTATTCAAAAAACTGTAAAGTAAAGTTGTGGGTGATAAGAATGGGTACTTCAACTTGTAAAATGGGTTTAGGTGGGACATTAAGAAGAGAACTTGTTCTTAAATGCCTTTGAAAATTATTACTTGGTGTTGAGGTATTCAAAAAGCTGTAAAGTAAAGTTTTGGGTGAAGAGGATGGATACCTGAACTTGTAAAATGGGTTTAGGAGGGACGTTAAGAAAAGAACTTTTTCTGAAATGCCTTTTGAAAAGTATTGCTTGGTGTTGGGGTATTTGAAAAACTGTAAAGTAAAGTTGTGGGTGAAAAGGATGGGTACTTAAAGTTGTAAAATGGGTTTAGGAGGGACATTAAGAAGAGAACTTGTTCTGAAATGCCTTTGAAAAGTATTACTTGGTGTTGAGGTATTCAAAAAGCTGTAAAGTAAAGTTGTGGGTGAAAAGGATGGGTACTTCAACTTGTAAAATGGGTTTAGGAGGGACATTAAGAAAAGAACTTGCTCTGAAATACCTTTGAAAAGTATTCCTTGGTGTTGGGGTATTCAAAATGCTGTAAAGTAAAGTTGTGGGTGAAAAAGATGGGTAGTTCAACTTGTAAAATGGGTTTAGGATGGACATTAAGAAAAGAACTTGTTCTGAAATGCCTTTTGAAAAGTATTGCTTGGTGTTGAGGCATTCAAAAAGCTGTAAAGTAAAGTTGTGGGTGAAAAAGATTGGTACTTCAACCTGTAAAATTGGTTTAGGAGGGACATTACGTACAGAAGTTGTTCTGAAATGATGGAATAGCTGAATTGCTTGGTGTTGGGAATTGCAAAAAGCCGTAAAGTAAAGTTGTGGGCGAAAAAGATGAGCACTTCAACTTGTAAAATTGGTTTAGGGAGGACATTAAGAAAGGAACTTTTTCTGAAAAGATATAAAAAGCCTTTTGAAAATATTGCTTGGTGTTGCGGTATTCAAAAATGCATAAAGTAAAGTTGTGTGAGAAAAAGAAGAGTACTTCAACTTGTAAAATTAGTTTATGAGGGACATTACGTACAGAACTTGTTCTGAAAAAAATATAATGAAACCTTGGAAAAGTATTGCTTGATGTTGGGTAAGCAAAAAGCCGTAAAGTAAAGTTGTGGGTGAAAAAGATGAGTACTTCAACTTGTAAAATTGGTATAGGGAGGATATTAAGAAAAAAACCTGTTCTGAAATGTCTTTTGAAAGTATTGCTTGATGTTGGGATATTCAAAAAGCCATAAAGAAAAGCTGTGGGGGAAAATGATGGGATACCACAACTTGTAAAATTGGTTTCGTAGGGACATTACATAAAGAACTTTTTCTGAAATACATTTTGGAAAGTATTGCTTGATGTTGGAGTATTCAAAAAGTCATAGAGTAAAGTTGTGGTTGGAAAGGATGAGTAGTTCAACTCTTAAAATAGGTTTAGGGAGGACATTACATAAAGAACTTGTTCTGAAAAATATAATAAAGACTTTTGTAAAGTATTGCTTGATGTTGGGGTATGTAAAAATGTCGTAATGTAAAGTTACGGGTGAAAAAGATGAGTAGTTCAACTTGTAAAATTGGTTTAGGAGGGACATTACGTAATGAACTTGTTCTAAAAAATATAATAAAGCCTTTTGAAATGTATCGGGCCAGTTTCCCCCATAGTTGTAAACACCCACTTTGAAAAATTGGGGGAACTAAAAGTGACAATAATATAAATACTCTTTGGTCAGGCCAGTTTCCCCCTTAGTTTTAAACACACACTTTGAAAAATTGGGGGAGCGAAACGCGACAATAATATAAATACTATTTGGTCGGGCCAGTTTCCCCTTCGTTTTAAACACCCACTTTGAATAATTGGGGGAACGAAAAGTGACAAGAATATAACTTATCTTTGGTCGGGCCAGTTTCCCCCCTAGTTGTAAACACCCGCTTTGAAAAATGGGGGGAACTAAAAGTGACAAGAATATAAATACTCTTTGGTCGGACCAGTTTCCACTTAGTTGTAAACATCCGCTTTTAAAAATTAGGGGAACGAAAAGTGACAAGAATATAAATATTCTTTGGTCGGGCCAGTTTCCCCCCCCCTAGTTGTAAAAACCCACTTTGAAAAATTCGGGGAACGAAAAGTGACAAGAATATAAATACTCTTTGATCGGTCCAGTTTACCCCTAGTTTTAAAATAGCCCTTTGTATATATGGGGGAACGAAAAATGTCAATAATATAGATAATCTTTGGTAGGGCCAGTTTCCCCCTTAGTTGTAAACACCCACTTTGAAAAATTAGGGGAAAGAAAAGTGACAAGAATATAAATACTCTTTGGTCGGGCTAGTTTCCCCCTTAGTTGTAAACACCCACTTTGAAAAATTGGGGGAACGAAAAGTGAAAATAATATAGATACTCTTTGGTCGGGCCAGTTTCCTCGTAGTATTAAACACCAGCTTTGAATAATTGGGGGACCAGATAGTGACAAGAATATAAATAATCTTTTGTCGGGCCGGTTTCCCCCTTAGTTGTAAACACCTACTTTGAAAAATTGGGGGAACAAAAATTGACAAGAATATAAATACTCTTTGGTCGAGCCAGTTTCCTCTTAGTTGTAAACACCCGCTTTGAAAAATTGGGGGAACGAAAAGTGACAAGAATATAAATATTATTTGGTCGGGCCAGTTTCCCCCCCCCCCCCCTAGTTGTAAACACCCACTTTGAAAAATTTGGGGAACGAAAAGTGACAAGAATATAAATACTCTTTGGTCGGGCCAGTTTCCCCTTAGGTTTAAAAACCCGCTTTGAAAAATTGGGGGGACGAAAAGTGTCAAGAATATAAATACTCTTTGGTCGGGCCCGTTTCCCCCTTAGTTGTAAACACCCACTTTGAAAAATTAGGGGAACGAAAAGTGTCAAGAATATAAATACTCTGTGGTCGGGCGAGTTTCCCCTTAGTTTTAAAATCTCAATTTGAAAAATTAATTTCAATAAAAGTGACACTAATATACACAATCGTTGGTCTGGGCAGTTTTCCCCTTAGATGTACATATCCAGTTTTAAATTTTGGGGGAGCAAAAATCGACGAGAAAATAAACACACTTTTTTTGGGACAGTTTTCCCTTAGTGGTAAACATCCGTTTTGAAAAACTAGGGAACTGAAAAGTGACAAGAATATGAATATTCTTTGGTCGGGCGAGTTTCCCCCTTAGTTGTAAACACCCGCTTTGAAAAATTGGGGGAACGAAAAGTGTCAAGAATATAAATACTCTTTGGTCGGGCCAGTTTACCCCTTAGTTGTAAACACCCACTTTGAAAAATTGGGGGAACGAAAAGTGACAAGAATATAAATACTCTTTGGTTGGGCCAGTTTCCACCTTAGTTGTAAACACCCACTTTGAAAAATTGGGGGAACGAAAAGTGACAAGAATATTAATACTCTTTGGTCGGGCCAGTTTCCCCCCTAGTTGTAAACACCCACTTTGAAAAATTAGGGGAACGAAAAGTGACCAGAATATAAATACTCTTTGGTCGGTCCAGTTTTCCCCTTAGTTGTAAACACACACTTTGAAAAATTGGGGGAACGAAAAGTGACAAGAATATAAATACCCGTTTATAACAAATTGCCTGAGTTAACAAGCCCTCGTTAGACTCTATTTAAAACTGACAACCCTGTTCAAAACACCACTTGTGTATTATATCGAACACATCGAAGTATTCGCAAATGCTAAACCCTTTTCTTTTTCCATCTTAATAGGATCAAATTCGCAAATCCTATCTACCGAGACATTCATATCAAACTATTGTTGGCTAAAGGTAATGGTCCAAAACAAATCAGAAACCGCTTTCTTATCAATAACAAAAAACCAATTTTTTGTACGCTTCATATCTATTACACTTTTGAGCATATTCTAATCGTGATGACAGCACCCCGGTAAGGTGTGACTGTCCTTGGTAACTTAATGTACCGGTTATACTGCACTCCATATTTCTATGTAATTTCATGTGTAATTGACCTATATATCACTGTCCTTGGTAAGTCAATGCACAGGTTAGACTACCTTTTTGTGAAATTCAATGTAAGATTCCATGTAAGTTTTCAATCAATAGTAATACCACTACTAAAATTTGTATAAAAATTTTACTTTTCTTTTGCTAAATGGCTGTCTCTAAATTTGGTTCTTACGTAATTTACAAATTAACTTCCGTAACGAACTTTTATATTCGTATATTTTCATTACGTATATTATGGGGTTCCTCCTAGTCAATCCTCCCATGTAAACCCCTCTCCCAGCCTCCCCTACCAGAAAAAATCCCCCCAGAAAATGTTTGTATACTTCGCAATAACCTATACTATATGTAAACAATGGGCAAAGTTCGAAACTTGCAGCCCTTCCCTTTGGGACTGGGGGGGGGGGTAAGTCATCCTTAGAGACATAGTTTTTACATTTTTCGACTATGCTGAACCAAATGGCTATCTCAAAATTTCGATCAAGTGACTTTGGGAAAAAAATGAGCGTGGGAGGGGGTCTAGCTGCCCTCCAGTTTTATGGTTACTTAAAAAGGTCACTTAATCAAAAATGCAAAATTCCAAACTTTTGCAGATAGGAGTTTGAAACTTCTTTAATATTGTTCTTTGATAAGCTGAATCTGATGGTATCATTTATGTTAAAGTTAATTAAAATTAATATCTCAAAATTTTGATCTGGTGACTTTGGGATAAAAAATTAGCGTGGGAGGGGGCCTAGTTGCCCTCCATTTTTAAATGGGGTTAATGTTAATTAAAGTTAATTAAGACAAAAATTGCAATTAAAACAAAATTTTATTGTTAAAAAAATTGATTTATGAGAAAGTTAAACTTTGGTGTAAAGAGCGAGGCGTTGAGGAGGGGACAGCCCCTTTCATATACGGAATAATTTATGTTCGTTTTAAGTTTTAACGTCGTTCCTTACTTTTAGTTAAAAAAACTTGTTTTTTTATTTAATTTTTGAACTTTTTTGAATTAATGCAGGTTTTGATTTTGGCTCACCGTACATGAATAATTAAAACAAAATTTGCATATTAAATTTACTTTTATTTAGTTAAATGGCTTTCTTGAAACTTGTTTAATTTTATTTACGAACGTTTTTATTAGTAATAAATATACGAAACTTACGAATTAACTTACGTATCGAACATCTATATTCATATATTTTTAATACGTATATTAGGGGGTTCATCCCCTAATCAATGCCTTGCTCTTTAAGCTAAAGTTCGAATTTTGTTCCATTTCTTTAAAAATGACCCCTTAATCGCAAAGGCCAAATAATTAATACAAAATTTTCATATTAATTTTACTTTTATTTGGTTAAATGGCTTTCTCGAAACTTGTTTAATTTTATTTACGAGCGTTTTTATTAGTAATAAATATAAGTAACTTACGAAATAACTTACGTAACGAACTTCTATGTTCATATATTTTTAATACGTATATTAGGGGGCTCGCCCCCTAGTCAATACCTCGCTCTTTAAGCTAAAGTTCGAATTTTGTTCCAATTCTTTAAAAATGACCCTTAATCACAAAGGCCGTTACTTAGAATAAATAGCTCTTATGAAAGTACTAAAAATCTTTGGCTTAAAGAGTGAGGTATTGACTAGGGTGTTAACCCAATCATACACGTAATATTTTCTGTACGTTTTAAGTTTTGATGTTACTCCTTCTTTTCAGTTGGAAAACTTTTTTTTTATATTTAATTCCTGATCTTTTTTTAAATAATGCTGGGAAATCTGGCGCCCCCTTCATAGCAATGTCCCTTCCCCCATGAAAACTTCCTTCATGGAAAGATCCTCCCACATAACCCTCCACCCCCCCACCCCCCTACCACCCCAAAAAAAAACCCCCTGAAAACGTCTGTATACTTCCTAATAACCAATACTATATGTTAACATGAGTAGTAAGGGTGTGCACAGTTTCAACCCTACATTCAACCCTACAAGAATATGCAGTACAGTTTCACGTGCACATTGCAAAAAAGTGACCAATCCTTTACCTATAAAGTGGTCAAACACGTTTTGGAAGTATGGTTGTGATTGTATAAGACAAGCACACTGGTTATTGTTATATATTTCAACTATACAAGGATTTGCACATGGTATACACTACAGCTTGACGTTGACATTTTAAAATGCAAGCAGTACGAGCGGGGATTCCCCTTGCAAAAAGCGAGATATTTTTTTGGACAATTGCCTTAACTCAAGAGTAGTTTGATTAAGAATATAACATGTCTAGAATGGATGCCAATATGTTGTTGAATCATTTACCAAAGAAAATAACTCTATTTACAAAAAAAGGGTTTAGCATTTGCGAATTAAAATCTATGAACGATATTAATTAATTTTTGAATAATAGGAGCGCAAATGATTCTAATTAGTGATTGGATCGTATGAAGGTAGAGAAAAAAAGGGATAAGGGATTCGCAAATTGGACTATACAAACGATATTAATTGAATAATAGGGGAAAAAACAGAGCTAGATAGTATTAGCGAATTGGATTGTATGAAGGTGGAGAAAAAAAGGGTTAAACTTATTAGCAGTTAAGGTAACCCCGAAGGGCTTTTTAACTCAGGCAATTTGTTATAAATTTGAGACAGCATAAATCTATGAAAATGGTTAATGATGATAGAATGACATTGTGAGTTGTCCTAGCTCTACCTCTCCGATGTGCTCTGTATAATACACAAGTGGTGTTTGAACGGTGTTGTCAGTTTAAAATAGAGTCTAACGTTATAGCATACTAAAAAGTTGATACTAAGAGAGATGTAGATGGCAAGAAAAGAATTTTAATAATGAAATTCAGAACAAACCTTAGAAATCCTTGCAAATCAAGTAGTAAGGTGTATGTGAGTACGAACCATCAAGGATCATAAGCCCCAACAACCCTAACCAGCAGAAACATCAACCCCCCCAAAGGTCCTCTATCCCCAAACTGGAAGGGCACCCCCTCCCCTCCAACTTTTTGGCCCCCCCTCACATTTTTTTTGAATTTTTTTTAAAGTTTATTTTATAACTTTTTTTACTATTTTTTTTAACATTATATATTTTTCAACTTTTTTTTACATCTCTAAACCATATCAGAAAGATAGAATGACACTTTTGATTTAAATTTTAAAATATATTCTTGTGCATACCCATACTCCTATTGATGAGGACTGGTGGTTGTAATTCAGTGTTTTTTTCATGAAATCATACTACTTTTTCTTAACAAATTTGTTTTGGACTTCAAAATTATTCAACTTTTTTTTACATCTCTAAATCATATCAAACAGTTCGTGGAAACGAACTGTAAGTAAGGAGCGACCCGGCTCAATGGTAACCGAAACTCTAGAAAACGGTATTTTGATACAAATAGATACATCAAAAGAATCAGATTTTAATGCTGATTTCAAATATATAAGTTTCATCAAGTTTAACTGTACCCATCAAAAGTTAGGCGCCTGAGAAAATTTGGCTGATTTTTGAAAAAAGGAGGAAAGACCCCCTAAAATTTATTCAACCTTAATGAAAATCACACCATCATATTCAGCGTATCAGAGAGCCCTACTGTAGAGGTTTCAAGCTCCCATCTACAAAAATGTGGAATTTTGCATTTTTTGCCGGAAGAAAGATCACGGGTGCGTGTTTATTTTTTATTTTTTTTCCCAGGGGTGATCACATCGACCCAGTTGTCCTAGAATATCGTGGGAGGGATCATTGGAATGTAAATTAAAAGTTCTAGTGCCCTTTTTAAGTGACCAAAAAAAATGGAGGGCAAATAGGCCCCCTCCCACGCTCATTTTTTTCCCAAAGTCACCTGATCAAAATTTTGAGATAGCCGTTTGGTTCAACATGTTCGAAATCGTTGGAAGTATATCTTTTAGAATGACATAGTACACCGACAGTTCCGGGCTGCGGACTGAGATTTAAGAGCTTTACCCACTGTTAACCGGGAGTCTTGGTTATTTGGACGTTTACATACGTGTTCAGGGGATATTTTTCCTGGGAGTGAGGGAGTGGATCTTGGTAGTGGGGGTAGTGGGGGGGGTGGATTATGTGGGAGGATCTTTCCATGAAGGAAGTTTTCATGGGGTAAGGGACATTGCTATGAAGGGGACGCCGGACTTCCCAGCATTATTTAAAGCAAGATCAGAAATTTAATATAAAAAACAACTATTTCAACTGCAATAGCAGCAACATCGAAACTTCAAACGAACAGAAAATATTACATACATGATTGGGTTCACCCCGTAGTCAATACCTCGCTCTTTAAGCCAAAGATTTTTTAGTACTTTCATAAGAGCTATTTATTCTAATTAACGTCCTTTGTGATTAAGCGGTCATCTTTAAAGAATTGGAACAAAATTCAAATTTTCGCTTAAAGAGCAAGGTATTGACTAGGGGGCGAACCCCCTAATAAGCAAATTAAAAATATATGAATATAGAAGTTCGTTACGTAAGTTAATTCGTAAGTTACGTATATTTATTACTAATAAAAACGTTCGTAAATATAATTAAACAAGTTTCGAGAAAGCCATTTAACCAAATAAAAGTAAATTAATATGAAAATTTTGTTTTAATTATTCATGTACGGTGAGCCAAGATCAAAACCTGCATTTATTCAAAAACGTTAAAAAATTAAATAAAAAAAAACAAGTTTTTTTAACTGAAAGTAAGGAGCGACATTAAAACTTAAAACGAAAAGAAATTATTCCTGATATGAAAGGGGCTGTCCCCTCCTCAGCGCGTCGCTCTTTAGGATAAAGTTTGACTCTGTCTCACAACTTTATTTTTTAAAACAATAAAAAACTTTATCGTAAAGGGCGAGGCGGTTAGGAGGGGACAGCCCCTTTCATATACGGAATAATTTCTGTTCGTTTTAAGTTTTATTGTCGCTCCTTACTTTCAGTTTAAAAAACTGAATTTTTAACTTATTTAAAAATTTAAAACTTATTTTTTTCATGAAAGCAAACAATTTTTTCTAACTAAATTTTTTTTTGGACTTCGAAATTATTCAACTTTTTTTTACATCTCTAAATCATATCAGAAAAATAGAATGGTACTTTTGATTTAAATTTTAAAATATATTCTTATGCATACATATACTCCTATTGATGAGAATTGATGGTTCTAATTCAATATTTTTTTCATGAAAGCAAATTTTTTTTTAGACTTCAAAATTATTCAACTTTTTTTACATGTCTAAATCATATCAGAAAAATAGAAAGCCACTTTTGATTTAAATTTTAAAATAATTCTTCTTCATACCCATACTTCTATTGATGAGGACTGATGGTTCTAATTCAATATTTTTTTCATGAAAACAAGCTATTTTTTTAACAATTTTTGTTTTTTACTTCGAAATTATTCAACTTTTTTTACATCTCTAAATCATATAAAAAAAATAGAATGATATTTTTGATTTAAATTTTTAAATATATTCTTGTGCATACCCATACTCCTAATGATGAGGACTGATGGTTCTAATTCAATATTTTTTTTATGAAAGCAGACTATTTTTTTAACTAATTTTTTTTTTACTTCGAAATTATTCAACTGTTTTTTTACATCTCTAAATCATATCAGAAAAATAGAATGGCACTTTTGATTTAAGTTTTAAAATATATTCTTGTGCATACCCATACTCCTATTGATGAGGACTGATGGTTCTAATTCAATATTTTTTTCATGAAAACAAACTATTTTTTTTTTTTAATTTTTGGACTTCGAAATTATTCAACTTTTTTTTACCTCTCTAAATCATATCAAAAAAATAGAATGACACTCTTTATTTAAATTTTCAAATATATTCCTGTGCATACCCATACTCCTAATGATGAGGACTCATGGTTCTAATTCAATATTTTTTCTTAAAAAACAAACTTTTTTTTTAACTTCGAAATTATTCAACTTTATTTTTTTTGTACGTATCTTAAAATGACAAAATATGCTTACGGCTATAACCATTGTGCTCTATGACTGTTCAGAGACACGATGTAGCATTCTCACTGGTACTTTCTGACAGGTTATTGACACTACCTAGTCTATTGCATGTATTAAATCAGTATTTTTTACACAGTGGAACGATAAACACATAACTAATATCTCTAAAAAGTGAAGATGAAGCATTTTAAGAAAGTGTGCTCACGTGATAGTGTTACTGTAGAATTGAATGCTGACAAGGAGAAGTATTTAAACTATGAAATAAGGGCAAGTGGTAGCACTATCGGAAACATTTGCGTGCATTGTCATGACAGTAAGGAATTGAATTTCTTTGGAGTACCAAACAAATTCAACTCTTATGATGGTGGATATGTGAGATTGAGATCTCCGGAGATGATTGCACTCAAAGAGAATGCCAACATAAAAATAATCGTTTATAAAGAGGGGTATCTTCTTGCTAGTGCTTGTGGTAACATGTTACCCAGTGTTAAACCATATCGTCAGCTTTCAGGTATTAGCATTCAACGGAAGGTCAAAAAAAGAAAGGCCTACTCTTCTACTAATATCATAATTCATATCTTGTCTACGTACCGAACTGTTACCTGTGTAAAAATAGTGTGATAATAGACAGTGAAATTGCTAGAAAAATAAAAAGGGCACTGGGAGAAAATATCACTAAGGAATATAAAGATGAATCGATGAAAAACAAAGTACCAGTAAACGTTACTGCCATTGATCAAACGGTCAATGAACCAAATAATACCAAAGACGAAAAGCATATTGAGCCTGTTGATGACACACTATAAAAATTGTGTATGTGTCAAAATGGAATAATGATTATTCTACTGATTGCGAGCTAAGAGAAGACAATAGCTACAATATCAAGAGAGAACATGGTTAACTATTTTATGGAACATATTCAAAATGTCCAAAGTTGTTCATAGATATTAATAATGTATAATAATATATATTTTTGTACATACATCTGTTGTCAGACACATTGAATAACATTGACAAAATCTTGGTATCAGAATGAATAAATTCTTTATCAATACACGTTATCGGATATTTCATTATTGAAAATTTTTAAGCAAGTAAGTAACAAACTCTTTCTCGACCTAAGCTCTTGGATATGCAATACAGAAATTTCTTCAAGCAAATTATTAAAAAAAGAATTGAAATTTAGCAGCAAACTCTTTCTTGAAATCGCCTCTTGGATACACAATACAGAAATTTCATTTAAGAAATAATCAAAAATTGTAAGAAAGTAGAAAAATCTTTCTTGAATTCGCCTCCTGGATAAATAAAAAAGACATTTCATTCAAGAAACTATGACAAAATTCTAAGTAAGTAGCAAACTCTTTCTTGAAATCACCTCTTGGATACACAATGCAGAAATTTCAATTAAGAAACTATGAAAAAATTGTAAGTAAGTAGCAAATTCTTTCTTGAATTCGCCTGCATGATAAACGAAAAAGACATTTCAATCAATGAATTATGACACAATTCTAAGTGAGTAACAAACTCTTTCTTGAAGTCACCTCTTGGATACACAATGCAGAAACTTCATTTAAGAAACTATGAAAAAATTGTAAGTAAGTAAGTAAAAAACTCTTTCTTGAATTCACCTCTTGGATGCACAATGCAGAAATTTTATTAAAGAAATTATAAAAAAATTCTCAGTAAGTAGCAAATTCTTTCTTGAATTCGCCTGCTGGATAAACAAAGACATTTCATTCAAGAAATTATGACAAAATTCTAAGTAAGTAACGAACTCTTTATTGTTTCACGTCTTAGATACACGATGCAGAAATTTCATTGAAGAAATTCTGAAAAAATTCTCAGTAAGTAACAATCTCTTTCTTGAAGTCCCCTCTTGGATACACAATACGGAAATTTCATTCAAGAATTTATGAAAATATTTCTAAGTAAGTAAAAAACTCTTTATTGATTTCACCTCCTGGATACACAATACAGATATTTCATTCAAGAAATTATGAAAAAATCGTAAGTAAGTAACAAACTATTTAATGTTTTCACTTCTTGAATATATAATAAAGAAATTTCATTCAGTAAATTATGAAAAGATTGTTAGCAAGTAACAAACTATTTCCTGAAGTCACCTCTTGGATACACAATGCAGAAAATTCATTTAAGAAACTATGAAAAAATATAAGTAAGTAAGTAAAAAATTCTTTCTTGAACTCATTTCTTGGATACACAATACAGAAATTTCATTATAGAAATTATGAAAAAATTGTAAATAACAAACTCTTTCTTGAATGCGTATCTAGAAATATAATGCATATCTAAAAATATAAGTAAGTAAGTAACAAATTCTTTCTTGAATTCGCCTCATAGATAAACAAAAAAGACATTTCATTCAAGAAATTATGACAAAATTCCAAGTAAGTAACAAACCCTTTCTTGAATTCGCCATTGGGATGCACAATACAGAAATTTAATTCAGGAAATTATGAAAAACGTTGCAAACAAACTCTTTCTTGAACTCGCTTCCATGACAGACAATATAGCAATTTCACTCAAGAAACTATGAAAAAATTGTAAGTAAGTAGCAAATTATTTCTTGAATTCACCTGCATGATAAACGAAAAAGACATTTCATTCAATAAATTATGATACAATTCTAAGTAAGTAACAAACTCTTTCTTGAAGTCACCTCTTGGATACACAATGCAGAAACTTAATTTAAGAAACTATGAAAAAATTGTAAGTAAGTAAGTAAAAAATTCTTTCTTGAAGTCACCTCTTGGATGCACAATGCAGAAATTTTATTAAAGAAATTATAAAAAAATTCTCAGTAAGTAACAAATTCTTTCTTGAATTCGCCTGCTGGATAAACAAAGACATTTCATTCAAGAAATTATGACAAAATTCTAAGTAAGTAACGAACTCTTTATTGTTTCACGTCTTAGATACACGATGCAGAAATTTCATTGAAGAAATTCTGAAAAAATTCTCAGTAAGTAACAATCTCTTTCTTGAAGTCCCCTCTTGGATACACAATACGGAAATTTCATTCAAGAATTTATGAAAATATTTCTAAGTAAGTAAAAAACTCTTTTTATTGATTTCACCTCCTGGATACACAATACAGATACTTCATTCAAGAAATTATGAAAAAATCGCAAGTAAGTAACAAACTCTTTATTGTTTTCACCTCTTGGATATACAATACGGAAATTTCATTCAATAAATTATTAAAAAATTGTTAGCAAGTAACAAACTATTTCCTGAAGTCACCTCTTGGATACACAATGCAGAAAATTCATTTAAGAAACTATGAAAAAAATATAAGTAAGTAAGTAACAAATTCTTTCTTGAACTCATTTCTTGGATACACAATACAGAAATTTCATTATAGAAATTATGAAAAAATTGTAAATAACAAACTCTTTCTTGAATGCGTATCTAGAAATAAAATGCATATCTAAAAATATAAGTAAGTAAGTAAGAAATTCTTTCTTGAATTCGCCTCATAGATAAACAAAAAAGACATTTCATTCAAGAAATTATGACAAAATTCCAAGTAAGTAACAAACCCTTTCTTGAATTCGCCATTGGGATGCACAATACAGAAATTTAATTCAGGAAATTATGAAAAACATTGCAAACAAACTCTTTCCTGAACTCGCTTCCATGACAGACAATACAGCAATTTCACTCAAGAAACTATGAAAAAATTGTAAGTAAGTAGCAAACTGTTTCTTGAATGCTCCTCCTGGATACACAATACAGATACTTCATTCAAGAAATTATAAAAAAAATTGTAAGTAAGTAACAAACTCTTTCTTGAATACACGTCTCGGATACACAATACCGAAATTTCATTCAAGAAACTATGAGAAAATTCCTGTTAAGTAACAATCTCTTTCTTGAAGTCCCCTCTTGGCTACGCAATGCGGAAATTTCATTCAAGAAATTATAAAAAAATGGTAAGTAAGTAACAAACTCTTTATTGATTTCACCTCTTGGATACACAAAAAAGACATTTCATTCAAGAAATTATGACAAAATTCTAAGTAAGTAAGAAACTCTTTATTGAATTCGCCGTTTGCATGCACAATACAGAAATTTCATTCAAGAAATTATGAAAAAATTCTAAGTAAGTAACAATCTCCTTCTCGAAGTCCCCTCTTGGATACACAATACGGAAATTTCATTCAAGGAAATATGAAAATATTTGTAAGTAAGTAACAAACTCTTTATTGAATTTACCATTTGGATGCACATTACAGAAATTTAATTCAGGAAATTATGAAATAAAATATAAGTAAGTAAGCAACAAACTCTATGCTTTTTCAGCATCAATTGTCGGATATGTTGAATAAAATATGCAAAGTCGACATAGCTTTATTTCATTTTTTAAGGTTAATTTAGACGAGGTTACGTGCGTGCGCGTAACCTCGTCTAAATTAACTTTAAAAATGAAATAAAGCTATGTCGACTTTGCATATTTTATTCAATATATCCGACAATTGATGCTGAAAAAGCATAGAGTTTGTTACTTACTTACTTACATTTTTTTCATAATTTCTTGAATTAAATTTCTGAATTGTGCATCCAAATGGCGAATTCAAGAAAGAGTTTGTTACTTACTTGCGATTTTTTCATAGTTTCTTGAATGAAGTATCTGTATTGTGTATCCAAGAGGTGACTTCAAGAAAGAGTGTGCTACTTACAATTTTTTCATATTGACATATCCAACAACGGATGTTGATAAATAATTTATTCATCCTGATACCAAGATTTTGTCAATGTTATCCCATGTGTCTGACAATAGATGTATGCAAATTTCTTTTCTTACATCTCCGATGTTTTATTAGACATTATAAACGTTTGATATACTAGCTTACTCTAAAAATAATGAACACAACAATGTAATGCATAATATATTTTTAATGAAATAATGCTATGTAGAATATTAATACAAAAATATATATTATTATACATTATTAATATCAATGAACAACTTTGGACATTTTGAATCTGTTCCATAAAATAGTTCACCATGTTCTCTCTTGATAATGCAGCTATTGTCTTCTCTTAGTTTGTAATCAGTAGAATAATCATTATTCCGTTTTGAGTCATACACAATTTTTATAGTGTGTCATCAACAGGCTCAATATGCTTTTCGTCTTTGGTATTATTTGGTTCATTGACCGTTTGATCAATGGCAGTAACGTTTGCTGGTACTTCGTTTTTCATCGATTCATCTTTATATTCCTTAGTGATATTTTCTGCCAATGCCCTTTTTATTTTTCTAGCAATTTCCCTGTCTATTATCACACTATTTTTACACAGGTAACAGTTTCGGCACGTAGACAAGATATGATTTATGATATTAGTAGAAGAGTAGGCCTTTCTTTTTTTGACCTTCCGTGAATGCTAATACCCGAAAGCTGACGATATAGTTTAACACTGGGTTACATGTTACCACAAGCACTAGAAAGAAGATGACCCTCTTCATCAACTATTATTTTTATGTTGGCATTCTCTTTGAGTGCAATCATCTCCGGAGATCTCAATCTCGCATATCCACCATCATAAGAGTTGAATTTTTTTGATACTCCAAAGAAATTCAATTCCTTACAGTCATGACAATGCACGCATAGTTTCCGATAGTGCTACCACTTGTACTTATTTCATAGTTTAAATACTTCTCCTTATCAGCATTCAATGCTACAATAACACTATCATATGAACACACTTTCTTAAAATGCTTCATCTTCACTTTTTAGAGATATTAGTTATGTGTTGATCGTTCCACTGTGTAAAAAATACTGATCTAATACATGCAATAAACTAGGTAGTGTCGATAACCGGCCATAGAGTAACAGTGGGAAAGCCGCATCGTGTCTCTGAACAAGCATAGAGTACAATTGTTACAGCCTTAAGCTTATTTTGTCATTTTAAGATACGTAAAAAAAAAGTTGAATAATTTCGGAGTTTAAAAAAAAATTAGTTTGTTTTTTATGAAAAAAAAATATTGAATTAGAACCATCAGTCCTCATCATTAGGAGTATGGGTATGCACAAGAATATATTTAAAAATTTAAATAAAGAGTGTCATTCTATTTTTCTGATATGATTTAGAGATGTAAAAAAAAGTTGAATAATTACGAAGTCCAAAAAAAAAATTTTTTTTTTAAATAGTTTGTTTTCAAGAAAAAAATATTGAATCGGAACCATCAGTCCTCATCAATAGGAGTATGGGTATGCACAATAATATATTTTAAAATTTAAATCAAAAGTGTCATTCTATTTTCTGATATGATTTAGAGATGTAAAAAAAAAAGTTGAATAATTTCGAAGTCCCAAAAAAAATTTAGCTAAAAAAATAGTTTGCTTTCATGAAAAAAATATTGAATTAGAACCATCAGTCCTCATTATTAGGAGTATAGATATGCACAAGAATATATTTAAAAATTTAAATCAAAAGTGTCATTCTATTTTTTTATATGATTTAGAGATGTAAAAAAAAGATGAATAATTTCGAAGTCCAAAATAAAAATCTGTTAAAAAAATAGTTTGTTTTCTTGAAAACAATATTGAATTAGAACCATCTGTCCTCATCAATAGGAGTATGGGTTTGCAAAAGAATATATTTTAAAATTTAAATCAAAAGTGTCTTTCTATTTTTCTGATATGATTTAAAGATGTAATAAAAAAAAGTTGAATAATTTCGAAGTAAAAAAAAATAGTTTGCTTTCATGAAAAAATATTGAGTTAGAACCATCAGTTCTCATCAATAGGAGTATGGGTATGCACAAGAATATATTTTAAAATTTAAATCAAAAGTACCATTCTATTTTTCTGATATGATTTGGAGATGTAAAAAAGTTGAATAATCTCTAAGTCCAAAAAAAAAAATTAGTTAAAAAAATAGTTTGTTTTTTATGAAAAATAAAATATTGAATTAGAACCATCAGTCTTCATCAATAGGAGTATGGGCATGCACAAGAATATATTTTAAAAGTTAAATCCAAAGTGTCATTCTATTTTTCTGATATGATTTAGATGTAAAAAAAAAGTTGAATAATTTTGAAGTCCAAAAAAATTTAGTTATAAAACAAATAGTTTGCTTTCATGAAAAAAATATTGAATTAGAACCATCAGTCCTCATCAATAGGAGTATGGGTATGCACAAGAATATATTTTAAAATTTAAATCAAAAGCGTCATTCTATTTTTCTGATATTATTTAGAGATGTAAAAAAAGTTTAATAATTTCGAAGTCAAAAAAAAAATTTTGTTAAAAAAAAATAGTTTGCTTTCATGAAAAAAATATTGAATTAGAACCATCAGTCCTCATCAATAGGAGTATGGGTATGCACAAGAATATATTTTAAAATTTAAATCAAAAGTGTCATTCTCTTTTTCTGATATGGTTTAGAGATGTAAAAAAAGTTTAAAAAATATATCATGTTAAAAAACAATAATAAAAAAGTTATAAAAAAAACTTTAAAAAAATTCAAAAAAAAAATGTGTGGGGGGGCCAAAAAGCTGGAGGGGAGGGGGTGCCCTTCGAGTTTGGGGATAGAGGACCTTGGGGGGGTTGATGTCTCTGCTGGTTAGGGTCGTTGGTGCTTATGATCCTTGATGGCTAGTACTCACAAACACCTTACTACTTGATTTGCAAGGATTTCTAAGGTTTGTTCTGAATTTCATTATTATAATTCTTTTCTTGCCATCTACATCTCTCTTGGTATCAACTTTTTAGTATACTATAACGTTAGACTCTATTTTAAACTGACAACACCGTTCAAACACCACTTGTGTAATATACAGAACACATCGGAGAGGTAGAGCTATGTCAACTCACTATGTCATTCTATCATCATTAACCATTTTCATAGATTTATGTTGTCTCAAATTTATAACAAATTGCCTGACTTAACAAGCCCTTCGGGGTTACCTTAACTGCTAATCAGTTTAACCCTTTTCTTTCTCCACCTTCATACAATCCAATTCGCAAATACTATCTAGCTCTGTTTTTTTCCCCTACTATTCAATTAATATCCTTTGTATAGTCCAATTCGCGAATCCCTTATCCCTTTTTTTCTCTCTACCTTCTTACGATCCAATCACTAATTAGAATCATTCACGCTCCTATTATTCAAACATTAATTAATATCGTTCATAGAGTTCAATTCGCGAATCCTGAACCCTTTTTTTGTAAATAAAGTTATTTTTTTGGTAAATGATTCAACAGCATATTGGCATCAATTCTAGACATGTTACATTCTTAATCAAACTACTCTCGAGTTAAGGCAATTGTCCAAAAAAATATATTACTTTTTGCAGGGGGAATCCCCGCTCGTACTGCTTGCTTTTTAAAATGTCCACGTCAAACTGTAGTGTATACCATGTGCAAATCCTTGTATAGTTGAAATAAATAACAATAACCAGTCTGCTTGTCTTATACAATCACAACCATACTTCCAAAACGTGTTTGACCACTTTATAGGTAAAGGATTGGTCACTTTTTTGCAATGTGCACGTGAAACTGTACTGCATATTCTTGTAGGGTTGAATGTAGGGTTGAAACTGTGCCCACCCTTACTAATAACATTGGGTAAAGTTCATAACTTTCAGCCCTCCCTCCGGGGACTTCGGGGGATTAAGTCATCCTAAAGGACATAGTTCTCACATTTTCAACCATACTGAACAAAATGGCCATCTCAAAATTTTGATCAGGTGAGCGTGGGAGGGGGCCTAGTTGCCCTCCATTTTTTTTGTCGCTTAAAAAGGGCACTAGAACTTTTGATTTCCGTTCCAATGAGTCCTCCCACAATATTCTAGGACCACTGGGTCGATACGATCACCCCTGGAAAAAAAAAATAGATAAAAAAAAAAAAAATAAACACGCATCCGTGATCTTTCTTCTGGCAAAAAATGCAAAATTCCACATTTTTGTAGATAGGAGCTTGAAACCTCTACAGTACGGTTCTCTGATACGCTCAATATGATGGTGTGATTTTCATTAAGGCTCTACCAGTTTTAGGGGGTCTTTCCCCCTTTTTTCTAAAATCAGCCAAATTTTCTCAGGTACGTAACTTTTGATGGGTAGCACTAAACTTGATGAAAGTTATAAATTTGAAATCAGCATTGAAATTTTATTCTTTTGATGTATCTATTGGTATCAAAAACCCGTTTTCTAGAGTTTCGGTTATCATTGAGCCTGGTTGCCCCTTACTTACAGTTCGTTACCACGAACTGTTTGAAAGCAAGGTTTCATCTGGACTATTTTGTAATGAGTTTTTTTTTGTTATTGTGAATTCAAATAAAAATAAATCATACTTTTCAGGACCATATAGCCAGTGGATGGCCAACTTTTGTTCTTGAAAAGCCAGTGTCTCTCAACTACCCTAGGGTAGTAGGACTAAGTTCAGCTATCGGATGGTATCTAGGAAAAGGACCAGGCACTGTTATGGGAGGAGTTGAAGGAATGGCATGGGTGAAAACAAAATACGCAAATCAAACAGATGATTTTCCAGACATTGAGTTCCATTTCGTGTCTGGATCAGCAGCATCTGATGGTGGCATTCAAGTTAGACGTGCAAGTGGCCTAACTTACGAGACCTGGAGTGTAAGAAAATCGTTTTATACTAATATCGTTCACTTTCTTTTGATTTTTTTTTGTCGCTCGGTATTTAAATGAGAGTCAATATGTTTCAAAATAATATCTGATCCCATACTAAGTGGCTTCTGGCTCTCTTGTGCTTGGAGCAAAATCTTGATTAGGCCCTCTCTCCTGTCTCTTAAAAATTTGAAGGCCAACTTTTAATAAAATTTTCATTTAATAACAAAATTTTGCCAACTGTGCACTCTACAAAATTAAAAATGATTTTAACCATTATAATTTAAAATGTTACGCCCTAAAGTCTGTGCACCCGGTATAAGTTCCCCAAATATCTGTTCCCTAAAACCGCTTCTGTCCATACTGTGTGATTAGTTTTCCTTTCATTGATTTTTCAATCAATCAGTTTTTATTCAATTTTTGTTTATTTTGAATGGGCAAGTTGAAAAATTACACAGCCACATATATCTTAGAAAATTAGGAAATCAACTTTGAATGAAAAGACTTCCGCATGTAGTTATGCTGTTTATGGTCGCAGCGACAGCCAAATTCAAAAACAAGGTGCGTGGAGGAAAAATCTGCAGAAAGCAAACTAAGAACATTTATAAGCCAATAGTCAAAGAAACTGTAGCTTCACTTTGAATGTGCAGTTTTCTTTGGAATCAAACAGATTGTTAATGTAAAATTTTTAGCAACAAGCATCGTTTTCAAATTCAACTAACCAGTTTTGCTAATTTATGTTCACAGTTCAGCTTGACAACACTTGCAACACTAATGAAAATTTTATACTGTCCTAAAACCTTCACATTTTTAAACGACAAAATAGAAACCTAGAAAAATTGGGTTTCATGCCTGAATTGAGATATATTAGGTTTGAGGATATACAGAAAGTTTACATTTTGGTGTTGTTGGTAATTGGTGATTTGCCATAGCGCAAAGCTCGGTTAATTTTGTAGAGACTGCGGGTGGATATCCCAGACAATGTTTCATCGTTCATCGACAATGTTTCATCTTTTCATCGTCTTCACCATCTCAGTAAATTGGTTTAGTATTTTGGTCTCGGTCGTGATCCTACAATGTTTTCAAAAACAATATTCATTTCATGAAATTATTGATTTACAAAATTAAGGACATACTAAGATTTCTAGTTTCAAAGCCATGAATATGTTATTTTAAATTTGAAGCTTAGTCATTTGGTAAAAACACAATCCAGTAACGGCCTAGATTTACTTTTAAAGTCTAGCCATTTCTTTTCAAATATCGGTCTGACAGGTTTCCATTAATCACATTTATCAGTTGGAAAAGCAAGCAGATTTTTTAGCCAACTCGTAAAACCCTGATAATTTATAATTAGCGTTTTGAATGTATTGATAACACTTACCCCAACAACTGGGGTTAAGTTAACCAGCAGGGTCCCAGTAATGTAGAAGAAGTTGGGAAGAAATTGCTCCCCCTCTCCCCTAGATTTTCAAATCTCGTCTTATGGTATTTAGATTTTAAAAATCGAGAACAAAATACAAACAGCTAGATTTCTAAAAAATACCTTGTTTTTATATCGTCATAAAGAATCTAAATCCCTACACACCAACCTCTAAAATTTCGTGAATTGGTTGCCTCCTCTAGAATCCTGGACAATTTAATAAATTAACAAACAAATAAATAACAATTTATAGATAAATTAGAAATTACAATGTAGAATCTTCGAATGATTCAATAAAAAAAAAACTAAAGTTTATCAACTGAAAGTAAGGAGCAACATTAAAACTCAAAACGAACAGAAATTGTTGCGTATATGAGGGGGTTCACCCCCTCGTCAATACCTTGCTCTTTACGCTAAAATTCCAAATTTGTTCCAATTCTTTAAGAACAATCCCTGAATTACAAAGGTCGTTTAATTAGAATAAATAGCTGTTGTGAAAGTACTAAAATAAACGCGTAAAGAGCAAGGTATTGAAGAAGGGGGCGAAACCTTTCATATAAGTAATAATTTCTGTTTGTTTTAAGGTTTAATGTTGCTCCTTACTTTCAGTGGAAAAAACTTTTTTCAAATTTAATTTCGGATCGTCCGTGAAAATAATTTTCTTCCCCCCCGAAAAATTCCTCCATGGAAAGATCCTCCCACGATCTATTTGATTGATGAAAATTGAATGTAATACTAACATCATGCCAAAAAGGAATGTAAGTTGACTTGTGAGGAATAATGTGACTCAAGATTTTTGTTCTCTTCATAGGTTTTTGTATCAAACATTTTTTTTAACGAACTATGTAAGGAGCGCTATGGCTCAATAGTAACTGAAACTCTAAAAAACAGAATTTAGATATCAATAGGTACATCAAAACAATTAGATTTTTATGCTGATTCCAAATATATAGAATCCATTAATTTTAGGGTTACCTATCAAAAGCTACAAGTTTGAGAAAAAATTTTTCATTTTCCAAAAAGGGGGAAAACGCCCCTAAAGAATCAAATATTGTACCCTCAGATCTAGTGTATCAAAGAACCCTACCGTAAAAGTTTCAAGCTCCCATCAGCAAAACTGTGGAATTTTTTTTTTTTTTGCCAGAAGAAAGATCACGGATGCGCCTTTTTTTTTCGTTTTTTTTTACAAGGGTAATCGTTTCGAACCAATTGTCATAGGAGATCGGGATAAGGTGCATTTGAGCCGAAATTAAAATTTCTAGTGCTCTTTTTAAGGGACTAAAAACATTGGTGGGCATCGAGCCCCCCTGCTACACCCCTTTTTCCCCAAAGCCGTCCGATCAAAATGTTGAGATAGCCATTTTGTTCAGCATAGTTCAAACAAACAATGAATATGTCTTTGGGGGTAAAAGAACCCCCTACAGGCCTCTGGGGAAAGGTCTGTGAGTTAGGAAATTTGCCCATTGTCTACGTACAGTATATTTTATTGGGAAGTATACAGAAATTTTTTGGAAGGGGATGGGATTTTCTTCTTCGGACAAGTTTCCATGGGGAAACTTTTTGGGGGAAGGGAACTTACCTGGGGTAAACTTTCCAGGGAAAATGTTACAATGGAGGGATTTGACAGAATTCCTATACGTAATTATTTTTATTTGCCTTACTTTCTTATTGTCGACTCAATTTTGCATGTGGAGATGTTCCGAAGTAATTGCCCGGGGACATTTTTGGCGGGTTTGGCGGGTTTTCCGCAGAAGCAACTTCACACCTGGGGAGGGAGGAGGGGTCTGGGAACATTTTTCCACAGGCGCAGGGATTTCCGGAGTGATTGTAGAAACAATTAGGAAATACAGTAATTTTCAAATGAGAGCATTCCAAGGAGAATTTTTTAGGAGGAATCATCCACAAGAAATTCTACGGGGGAATTTTCAGCGAGGATGAGATTGTCCGGAGGGAGTTTTACAGGGTGGGGGGGGGTAGTATTTTACATGGGAAGAACTTTCTATGGATGAGTCTCTTGTGGGAGGAGAGAATTTTTCAAGGAAGTGGAGATAGATTTACCAGTATTATTTGAAAAACGATCAGAAATTAAATAAAAAAAAAACGAGTTGCTTCACCTGAAAGTAGGGAACATTATCAAACAATTTGTGTTAACGAACTGTAAGTAAGGAGCGACCCGGCTTATAAAACAATAAGTTTTTTCAACTGAAAGTAAGGAGTAACATTAAAACTTAAGACGAACAGAAATTATTACGTATATGAGGGGATTTACCACCTAATCAATACCTTGCTCTTTACGCTAAAGTTTTTTAGTACTTTCAAAAGAGCTATCTATTCTAATTAAACGGCCTTTGTGATTCAGGGGTTATTATTAAAGAATTGGAATAGAATTCGAACTTTAGCGTACAGAGCGAGGTATTAACCACGGGGTGAACCCCCCTCATATACGTAATAATTTCTGTCCGTTTGAAGTTTTAATGTTGCTTCTTACTCTCAGTTGAAAAACTTGTTTTTTTTTAATTTAATTAAAACTCAAAACGAACAAAAATTATTCAGCATTTTAGCGGGGTTTCCCTCCTCCTCGATACCTTGCTCTTAACGTTAAAGTTTAATTTTTTTTCTGAATTTCTTAAGAACGTTTCCCTAACCACAAGGATCGCTTAATTTAAATAAGAAGTTTTTTTTAATGCTATGAAAAACTTTAGCGGGAAGAGAAAGGTATTGAGGAGGGGGGGGGGTAGGGACAACTCCCTCATATATGGAATAATTTCTTTTCGTTTAGAGTTCTAACAATGCTCAATACTAACAGTGGCAAAAATTTGTTTTATTCTATTGATTTTCACAAAAGAACCAATCGGAACTTTTAGAAGGCGGAATTACTGGTCTCTCCAGAAATTTCATTTCCTTGTCTCTTGGGAAGGGAGTCTGTACGTTCAGTAATCTATTTATCAAATAGATAAATAGATTATAAATGCAGCTTGAACATAATATTGATTATTCATAAGTAAGAATGTTGAGAGACGCAATCTATTTTTAATATCTTATTGATTTCTTTGGTGGTTTAAAAAGTAAAAGGGCTACCTGCTGTTACTGTAACTATTAAAATATTATCATCGAATAGCTAATTGAGCATTTTAGGAAGTAATTAAATTTGGTTAATTCTCTTATCATATATTCTTATCAATAGCTATTTGTTAGTAGCTGATAGCAGATCTTTTTCCATATAGAGAGTGGAATGCACTAGCCCCATCATAGTCAACCTTGCTGTAAAATAATTGGTTTGAAAAGCCAGTGTCGACGATAATTTATCCCCAAGCATTGTCTATTAATGTCACGTCTTTGGATCTTTCCCCAGATTCATGGTAACTTCCGTTCTAGGCTTCTGTATTTTCTAACTCCATCTTTTCATTCTCAATTTCAAATTTCATCTTTTTATTGTTTCAACATCTTTTCAAATTCAAAAATGATAGCTAAAATCTTTATTCTGATTACCATTAATAAATTTTTCGCTTGAAAGCTGATCTATGTTCAACTCAATAAATTACGATCGGGATATATAGTTAGCGCTGTAGTCCTAAGTTTATTTTTAAATAAACTATGACACAGGTATGACTACAGTATGTACTGGGCATTAATGTGATAATAAATAAAAAAAATATGTATTTACATTGCTTGGGCAAGCTTTTCAACAATTTTTGGTTTATTTTTCCGACCAAAGTGCTGCTTGAACAGCACTTTTACGGCAGTTCCTCACTATTGGTTGAACGCTGCAGTACAGTTGGCGACCACTCAACACCTCTAAAACGGCTTGCATAAAGAAGAAATTGTTCTCGAGAAAAACCTGAAACTCCAAGCTAACATTGTATATTTTCCCACACCAAGTTCATGTTTTTACCTTTATAGTTCACCATGTGTTTGCGCCATATCTTTAATACTTCACCCATAAGTATAATACTTAACCAAATCTTTGTCTTTTTTCTAAAACTCAACTAGGTTAAAACTCAGGTGGAAACTCAGACTAGGTTAAATTCTTTCAAAATATAGCACCTATTATTTGTTTCCAAAGAACAATTTAAGAAGACAACCTGCCTTATTATTGTTTTTTTTATTATTATTTACATTCGTCTCGTCAGCAGAAATTTTTCAAGCCTAAATTTAATTTGGAAAACTAAACCATAAAACATTTAGCATATTTATGCATACTTATAAAAAATAAAAGGGCTTCTAAAAGAAGATGGCAGAGCTGTCAGACCCTTCGAAAAATATTTCTTTCTAATCTCTATTCCCTTTAGATCTCAAACACCTATTTATTATTCAAAGAAATTATTTTGTAGGTGGGAATACGAAACTTTAAATATTTTGAGAACTTTTAGACTTTCAATTAAACTTTAAGTTCAATTTCAACTGGTGCCTTATTGAACAGAGCGTTCTACCCGGATGAAGAATTATACTTTGCTGGAAATGCTATGTCAAAATACAGCAAAACCCCCCAATAGAGACCTACACTTTCAGCAAAACCCCCCAAAGATTGGACCATTATCATTTCTTATGAATAAGCTAAAACCGGCAGTATAGGAAAAAAGAAACATGGTAAAATAAAAGTGTTGCTCTCATAACACAATTACCGAAAATTGAATTTTACAGACGCAAGGATTGAACCTTAAATACCAAGGACAGTGACAACGATATTCAATTTTCTGAGTGGGTGGAAGCTCAAGCCATGATATATATTTGAAACAATGGGAATTCAATTATTAATGGAATAACCGCGAAACCTGTCAACCTGTTTTTGGTGGCAGCGAGTGCCAATTTTTCATAAAGAGAAGCATGGACGAAATTTAGTAAAAAAAACAAAAAAAAAACAAACAAGGACACATTGTTTATGTTTGAATTTTGACGGATAAAAGGCGTTGTAAAAGATAAGTAATTAGTTTCGTGGTATTGACTAAAATGAAGCACTGCCTAATAACTAGAGAATTTCGATCCTCTAAACCTTTCACGTCAATGCATAAAAGTGGAAATTAATTAAATCCGTCAATAGTGGGGTATATATTTTTAGATTTTTATTTAAAATTTATTAAATAAATTTATCTAAGCTAAGTTATGTTATTTCTCTTTTGTTTTAGTTTCTTTTAAATTCAATGTGTTACTCTGTAACTGGTAATCTTTGATTTCTGTATTGATTTGTGTTGCATTTTCATGTGTTTTGCTTCGTGATACTCCACGTATTGTACCTCTGTATAGTGTGGGTTAGAAATAAATAATAATAATAATAAGTGGATCTAATCGCCCGTCTAATCTACCAGTATGACCCTCTTTGCTTGTGAAAAGCCTGTACGTGAAAAATAAATTGTTGATGCTACTTCTATCTTAACAGTTGTTTATTTGGTTCTAGATACTTGCGTACTTTTTGTTTTTGGTTATGAAATTGTATGTGATAATTACAATAAGTTGATTCACGGCTTTATCTTTTTCAGAAATACTATGAACCACTCACATTCAAAGAAACAATCTCTATTGCTGTAATGCTATTACGCCCCCGTTCAAATGGCTATATTAGACTTCGTTCACCGAATCCACACGACAAACCATTGATATATCCAAATTATCTGGTTGACGAACAAGATTCAAAAGTTCTTGTAGATGGTGTTAAAATCGCAATGGCAGTTGGCGCAACTGATGTAAGTTGAACTTTCTTTTCTTCAATATTTTGTATTATTTATTGTCAATGCTATAAATTTTATGGTATACTTTTATGTTTTTATAATTGATTTATTTCCTCTAATACAATCTATACAGTCTTACGAACAATTATATTGTTGCCAAATTCCCAACAGTCGGATTCCGTAATAAGATAATTCTAATGGTCATAAATTTCAATTCTATTAACCGAAAATAATTGTGTCTTAGTTTTTAAAAATGGATTAACAAGAAAAGAAGAAAAATAAATAAACTTTAAGAACGAAGAACGCTTAAAGCAGTCAATTCATAAATACTTAAACCCATGATACGGAACAGTTTTGTGATTAGAGGTGCAATACCCATTTGTTTATAATATTTTCGTTCTTTTAACAAACAAAACTTTAAGTATTCTAAGAAAATACATGTCTGCAGAGTTCAAAGACAGAAAAGGTGTTTTAGTTTTATCGGCATCACAGCAGGCAGATAATGCAAAAAAGAAAATTAATAATAATTATTATAATTATTATAATAATAATAATTATAATTAATTATAATTAATAATAATTAATAAGAAAAAGCAAAAAAAGAAGATATGCTTGATTTTACCAAATTGGGGAACCCAGAGAAATTAGTCAGACGTATTTTAACAATATTGAAGACTGCCACTTTATTGCCACATCATTTTACTGCCACTTTGAAACGATAAAACTTTTTATCTTGTTCCTCTTTGATGATCACTCTAAATAGTCTTAATACCAGTTTGATTTTCCGCTTCTTTTTCTTACCAGAGGCAACACGATCCAACCAAAAGGGTGTATTCAGAATTTTGCGTGGGGGAGGGGGGTACAAAAACTTAACAAAATGCGTTAAAAATTTGTTTACATGTCTTATTTTTACACTCATACAAGACGGACATAAATGGCGGGGGGGGGGGGTTAAACCCGTAGCCTCCCCCCTGGATAAGGCTTTGCCAACTATTCATCTTAAACAGAAGAGGGCTATCTTATGTCAAACAAGATTTGGAAACAAATATATATATATATATATATATATATATATATATATATATATATATATATATATATATATATATATATATATATATATATAAACGAGTTGCTTTCAAAAGTCATTTTAAAAAATATATTACAGTAAAGCACCATTTTTCGCTACTTAATGACAGTTTTTACATTAAAAAGGGCAAACTAGGATGAAAAGCAAAATGAAAATTTTTCTTTAGCTTTAAAATCATTAAAAACCAAAATCAATAAACTAATCATTTGAAATATAACCAGTAATACAAAGATAAAACTACATCACCAAGCCACGTGAAGTCAACATACCCCTCCAATGAAATTTCAATTTCCTTTAATCCTTTCTGATAACCTACTTCCAACCCATTTGGGGACAGCCTACTTTTCTTTTCGAAGCAGGCCAAAGCAGGTCAAGTATGGCCAAAAAGCACAATGTTTTTCAATGTGTTATCGTTTACTTCTAAAATGTGGCCTAGCCACCCTAACATTTTATTAAAATATAAATGTAGAACGTGGGAACAAATAATATTTTTCGTAGATCTAACTGTTTAGTAACCATATCGCCATGTTTCGCCTAAGTTGATATAGGGTGGTTTGGCACGAATGACTGGATTTAAAACTTGATTGTATATATATATATATATATATATATATATATATATATATATATATATAGCTTGTATATATGTAGTCTGTAGCCTGTATATCTGTATCTTGATTATCTGTAGCGTGTTTATCTGTACCTAACTTAACGTGTTTTCATTATGAATGCTGTCATAATTTGCACAATCGTCATTTTGTCTCTATTGTGAATTTTTTTATAGTATACAGTTATGTTTTTTTTACATATCAGCTGTGAGAAATCAAATCGATTGAGAGCCGAAGCCTAAAAACAAATAACGGACGAGTTTTGTAATTGAGATAGCTTGGTGACTTTCATTTGAATTGTCATTATCATTTATTTATTTTTTATTTAATTATCATTTATTTTAATTAATTTAAGGTTTTTATTTTAATGTATCAACCATTTGGTGAGGTAATGTCTAGTTTTTTTTCTACGTGTCAGTATGCAGAATAGGATGAAATTCATGGTAGTATGAGCCTGGTTGCATCACCAGGAGATAACTGTCTAATATACGGTCAGTCGAACGAGTAACTATGACTATTCTTGGATAATGCCTTTGGGAAACTTTGCCTCTGTCATTATTGTGGCTTCCAATATTTAGCATTAATTGGCAGATGTATTTTTCTATTGCTCAAAAATTAAAAAAAAACGCTTTACACCTTGACTACCCTATTTCTTCCACTTTCACTACATTTATGATCTTTACAAATACTCACTACCCAGGTAGGCGAACATAACTACGTAATATTTCATTCAATCACGGTAAATGTGGTAAATGGCTTCTTCACGGTAAATGTGGGAGATAATCAATTAATTTACTTCTTGTTGTTCTTGACGACAGCATAGCTTTATCTGTAAGAGGAAGTCACTTAATCTACTTATAAGGTGATTTTGTACTGCGTCACAGAACCTTACACACTAGCGTAGCTTTAGACTTTATGTTACGTTATACAATCTTACGGGTCAAATTTTGTTCGTAACCTGGGCAGTGCCAGGTAGACTTGAGCTCTACATAGAAATTAGCGTTAGGTAAGTTTATGCTATCTTATAGAAAAGTCAACATAGCAGCAACAAACGCAATTTCTGAATGACCAATCAATAAGAAGCGAATCTATATTAATTAATCTTTCATAGAAAACCTTCTATTATTCAACAGAGCTTATATCCCATCTCGATACCACATTTTAATTTTTGAATATTTTGCTTATGATGATTGTGGTGATTTTGGGAAATGATTATGAAGATTTCATAGGTTTTTACGTTATCCAAATATGAAAGGACTGGTTTAAGCGTAAAAAGTTGTACATAGCTCAGCTTAATCTCTTAACGTAGTACGTAGTATGAAAAGTTCTTGATTTCTATAATAGTGTCTTATAAAATTTTATTATCAGAATTATTAGCCATACGGTGCTGTTTTTTAATTATGATGTTCTTTTCGGTACTTTTTGAATTTTTGTTTTGCACGTGTATATTTTCAATGTTGCCAGAATAAAGCTACTAAATTGGCTATCGAGTTAGATTGCGCTCAAACACAAAATAAATAGAAGAATATAAAAAGGATATCTGCATTTGCATTTTCAGTTTCTTGATAGTACTTACATGTAGTTTTAAATCATTTTGTTTACACATTTCTCATAACAAAGCAGTTATAATGAGTGATTACTGGGATATGATGATTTATATCAGATAATTTGTGCCTAATAATTACTTATATGTGGAATATTGGTATATTTCTAAAAATTACCACTGAATCACTATCTTTTTTTTAGTATTAGGACAAGCACTTGAACATTTCTATTAAATAAAATCCATAAGTACCTTCTCCAAGAAAAAACTTACTTGCTTAGAAAGAACAAATTCATTGAAAAAAAAATCTTGGAAAGGCTTCAGCCCCTCCCGCTCCGTAGCACTGAAATTGTTTACAAATTGCATAATTTGTGTTTATTTGGTAAAAGTATAACGTTTTATTCGGGAAAAGTTTTCAGAAGTTGTTTTCAAAATAACATTTTATTATTAAGACTAATCAAGATAACAGCTACTATTCTGAATCAGCTATAAATCGTGATTGTTCTTACTACCCAGATTTTTTTAAATATGTAGTTTCGGTTACTCTGGGCCATGGTTCATGGGCCATGGCCATGGTACTCTGGGCTAGTTTTGTCAAAACATTTTTGTATTGATTAATAAAGAACTTGAACTTGAACTAGGTTGCAATGTCACTGCAACTATGATTGAACTGAAATTCAGTAACTCCTAAGACATAGAAACAGAAAGCATACCTTCAAAAAACTTATCGTTCTTTTGAATGGCTGGCTTTAATTATGTGACTCTAATTTTATTTTCAAGTCCTCACCAAAGAACCAATTAGGTTTAAGAAGTCACAGTTATTTGTGTTTTTTATTGTCAATTAAGATTTGTAACTCAGCACCAGGGGCGTCCCGAGAGTCATTTCATTGGGGGGGGCGATCTTCGTAAATTTTACCGAATTGCTACCTTATTTATGTCAAATTTTCTGCAGAAGTCAAGAATTTTGCTTAATTTCAGGAAATTTTGCCAAATTTCTGCCGAAATTTTCGCCTTCGGCAAAGATTTTACCGAATGTCAAAAACGTTGGAGGGGCGGTGCACCCCTCCCCACTCCCCCATCGGCACGCCCCTGCTCAACACTAGCTACCTCCAAGCATTATGAGACTTGGTTTTTAAGGGGTAAGATAATTCTTCTCTTCAGAAATAAGATAGAACATGATTGACTTGCAAAAATAAACCAATGAAACCAAACCACACTTTTGAACACGGGATTATAGGACATTCTTTTTTCTTTGATCTTAATTACACAAAAATAATGTTCCAACTAACATTGGATTACATTCTAGGCGTTTGCAAAGTTTGGAACGAAATTCTATGCCCAACCATTTCCCGGATGTGAACACCTACCCCTTTCGACAGATGACTACATTGCCTGCTGCAATCGTCACTACTCTGCAACCATCTACCATCCAGTGGGTACATGCAAAATGGGACCGCTCTGGGATAAAACTGCAGTTGTAGATCCACAACTAAGAGTGTACGGCATCAGTGGCTTAAGAGTGATCGATGCATCAATTATGCCAACTATTCCAAGTGGTAATACAAATGCACCAACCATAATGGTGGCAGAGAAAGGATCAGATCTTATTAAGGGGCATTGGTTTGCACTCGAAGGGTCTGTCAAGAAAGAAACATTAAAAAAGAAAATCGCTAAAGTATGATTATCTCATTGTTTAATAGTGATAACTATATTGTTTGTTTCAGGAGTGTTTTTGTTAATAAAAAACCTTTTTACCTTATTTGTCTTCATATTTTTAGTATTTTTTACAACACTATCACTGCTAGTGCTAATAACTCACTGAAGGACCACGCCTCCTGAGGCCAACACAGCTGCACACTCTCCTCCTTCACCCTGATCTGTTCAAAACTTCACCCTTTACTCCCTCCCATGAAGTTTCAATTTTCTTTTATTCCTTCTTCATGGACTCTTCCTGCCCTATTCAGGGATAACTTGCTATTTGGTTGGACCCAGACAGATCGCCAAAAAGAAAATTCTTTGGCAATCTGCCATCGTTAATCTGTAAAATATGTCCTAGCCTTCTCAAGCTTTCTATCACTATAGCCCTAGAAAGTGGGATAGAACCACGTTTTCCCTACAGTTTGTTGTTTAACATACGATCACTCGGTTTCAAACCATACTTTACTATGGTTCATTTAAAAACCATGCTTCGCTTACTATAGCTTTCAATATTTTTCACAGTGGTTCTGATTATAATCAAAAAAATGATTTATAAATTACAAAATTTAATTGAATTATTTTACGGCTTCTTTTTATCAAGCAATAAACAGCTAAAAGCTTTCACTAATAGATTTTCTGAAGATTTAATCTATGGATTTGCCAACCTACTTTAGGAAAGTGGGTTTAGGAAGTGGTGATAATGTTCGATTGTGGCATTTTTGTTTCGGTCAAACAGCTGGTAACCGTCTCCTGGTTGATCCAAAGGGAAGATCCTGTCTTCCCCCATACTTTTTGTGCCGTCATTTCGTGTTTTTTCTTCTATTTTTCATGTTTTTTTAAAATAAGCTTTTCAATTGTTGGTGCCCTTGTCACAACCCTCCCTCCCAAGGTTTTCCTCTAGATCCATTCCTGTAGCCGTCTCAAACTTTCTGGGCAATCGTGGTGTAATTCTGTGCTCCTTTATTTCCAAAAAAATACTTATGACATTGTTCCTGGATTCAAATGAAGTATTTTCTGTCAATTTTACAAAAAAAGTCTGTCAATTTCAAAGGTCAGTTTTAAGATCCATAAAAAGTTGCAATATTCCCTGACAAGCTCACCCCCTGGAAATTTCCCTTCCTGTATAAAATTCTCTCGTGGAAAAACTCCCAGCAAAAGATTCGCCCCCCCCCTACCTGAAATATATACATACTTCATAATAACAAATACTATGTGCAAAAATGGGCAAATTTTATGACTTAAGGACCTCTCTCTTAGGGCTGTGGGGAGGGGGGTCATGCCATATCCAAAGGCATAAATATTGGGTCTTTCAACTATGATAAGCAAAATGGCAATCTCAAAATTTTGATCAGATGACTTTGGGTAAAAAAAGGGCGGGGGAGGGGGCCAGGTTGTCCTCCAATCATTTTGGTCTCTTGAAAAGGGCCCTTTCCATTCCAACAAGCCTTCTGAGGATACTCAAGGACCACAGGGTCGATACGATCACCCCTGGAAAAAAAAATACACATCCGTGATATTTCTTCTGGCAAAAATAAAAAAAATCTATATTTTTGCATATGGAAGCTTGAAATTTCTACAGGAGGGTTTTCTGATAAGCTGAATCGGATGCTATTTTCCTCAATTGAAAAATCCTCCCACATAACCCTCTCTACCCAACTCCCCTCCACAAAAAATCCCCCTTGAAAACGTCTGTATACTTCCCAATAACCAATACTATATGTAAACAGTGGGCAAGCATCATAACATACAGCCCTTCCCCTGGGGACTGTGGGAGATTAATTCATCCTAAAAAACATAGTTATTAGATTTGTCGACTATGCTTAACAGAATGTCTATCTCAAAATTTTGATTGGGTGACTTTGGGGAAAAATGAGCTTGGGAGGGGTTTAATTCCACTCCAATTTTTATGGTCACTTAAAAAGGGCACTAAAACTTTTAATTTCCTCTTGAATAAGCCCTTTCGTGACATTCTAGGACCAATAGGTCAATACAATCACTCCTGAAAAAAAACACGCATCCGTGATTTTTCTTCTAGAAAAAACAAAAACAAAGTTCGACATTTTTGCAGATAGGAGCTTGAAAGTTCTACAGAAGGGTTTTCTGATAAGCTGAATCTGATGTTATGATTTTCATTAATATTCTAATACTTATAGGGGGGGTTTATCCCTCCTATATTTTGAAAATAAGGTAAATTTTTTCAGGCTCCTAACCTTTAATCGCTAAATGAAACTTATATATAATTTTGATTCAGATAATACCATATTTCCGATAACATGTCTTTCTGAGTAGGAGATTTGGCGCTGGCGCAGTTTGCTTGATATCTGCTATGGTCTGTTCGTATTATTAGTATCAGTAAATCAACTGGAAGGAATAAGTTGGATCAGTTTAGAGTATATTGTTACGGAACACACGATCTACAGATAGTTTTACAGTCTTATCTTTTAGACTACGATCAGCATGCGGTTACGGCGAAACTGTTGAAAGAAAAGAAGGTTCTGTCAGCATTCGATGAATTAGAATGCTTTCTCGATATTTATTTAGAACACATCCCAAAGTCACAGAGTAGTGCAATTCCAGGGGCTAAATCTGTTACGAATTTATTTGAAAAGCTAGCTGCTACTGAAGATGAACTAGTGTGGACAGAAAATAATATGTTAACTGAAATTCAGAAAAAAATAAATGAAAAAAGTGGACAGAGTAGTAAGGAGTCTCTTAGTGCAGAAATGATTGTGAGTTTATTGTGGGTTTATGATGTGAGGTTATTGTGGGTTTATGATGTCAGGTTATTGTGGGTTTATGATGTGAGGTTATTGTGGGTTTATGATGTGAGGTTATTGTGGGTTTATGATGCTGTTAGCATTGAATACAATCCCAAATTTGTAAGAATTGAAAAGCTGTTAAAAGGTCTGAAAAGCCAGATGGAGTCTATTGAATCACGTATTTCAAGTGTTGAAGCGGATGTTGATGACTTAAAGCAGGGTTCACTGCTAGAAAATCTGGTTTTCCTGGGTGTAAAACCAAAACCTGTTGTTGATCTGAACTCTTCTATACTAAGTGTTGTAAACAAACAGATGGGTTTGGTTGAATTTTCTGTGAACCAGATCAGGAGTGTCAATCGGTTCTAGGTTGCTAACCTTTCTAGTTCAAGCACCCCTGTTGTAGCGCCAGTGATTGTACAGTTTGCAAGCAGAGAAATGGCACATCAGATTTATTAACTTAAATCGAGGCTTGCCGGCTCAGGTGTTTTTGTTAATGAATTTCTTACAAAGCAAAAAAAGTCAATATTGGGAGCTGCGAGAGATATATTCGGGGTTAAGAATGTGTGGACGGATAAGGGCCGAATTTTGACTCGCTTGCCTGGTGAAAGTGCTGCGCGAAAAATCAGTATTTTGTCACATATGTTCTGATAGATATTCGGTTGTTTGTGTGTATTGCATTTCGGCTTTCCCTATTTCAGTGAATCCATATATTTCCGGAGTAATGCATATTTCTCCTTTGCTATCTATTTATCATAATCTTTTGCGTTGTTCTGTATTGTTTGTTCCCTTGTTGGGCTGTTTCTTCATTAATATATTTTTTGTATTATTTTTCTCAAGATATTGTTTGTTTCTATTTATTTTTGGGTGCACTTTTCGGTATTTTTTCTCTTTTTATTACTTCGGTTGTGTCGTTTTTTGATGTTAGTATTTTTATTAATTTGTAAATGCCTTCTTCAGGTCATTAATTTTAATTTTTTTACTTTATTTTAATTTTTTTATTTTTTCATTTTTGTTTCTCTTTCCGTGCTAATGGTTCCTTCCAATAATACCTGCTTTATTTATTTATTAGTTTATTTCTTTGAATTTGAGTTTGTCTGACTCTAGTTCGGGTGACATCTCCTCCTTGGGTGAGCGACTGCTCCATTTTGAAAATAACCCAATAGATTTTCTTAGCTTGATTAATAATTCCGTAGGTCAGTCTAATAAATCACCATCAAATCCTCATTTTTCGGTTAGAAGTAAGTATGTATCGGATTTTAATCGAGTATCCAAACGAGACGGTAGTTTCTCTGTGCTTCAGATTAATGTACAGGGCCTTTGTTCTTCATTTGATGAGTTGAAAAAATAGTGCATAGTGGCAATCCTGATTTTATTGGTCTTTGTTAGACTTTCCTTGATTCGAAAAATGAATCTCTATTGCATTTCTCTGGGTACAAGATGGAATGTTTGAATCGAAGTAGGATGGCAAGAGGTGACCTTGCTGTTTATGTTTCGGAATGCCTTCCGTACTCTGTTAGACCTGACCTGCCAAGAAATGAAGAAGGAATTTTTGAGTCCATATTTATTGAGATTAAAACCCAAGCTAAAACTTTGATTGTTGGTAATATATACCGGTCCCCTAGTGGGTCTGTTCCCTCTTTCCTTCAGATTCTTGATGAGGTTTTGAAAACAATCTAACTTCATTCATGTGAACTTGTGGTTATGGGTGACATCAACATTAATTTGTGTGACCGGAGGTCATCATCGTCCTTGGATTTTCTTTCAACAATGCTCGCTTGTGGAACATTACCTTCTGCATGCATACCAACTTGCATTACTAACACTACTGCTTCTTTGCTTGGTAATATTTTTTCATCGTTGACCTTGGTACAAAATTTTGTGTTGACGAGTGATATCTCAGACCATTTCCCTGTTTTTTCCACGTAGCATTTTTCCGATGCGCTGCCAAGGAGGAAACAAAGAGCTGGTTTTTAAAATTTAATGATCAGGGGTTCTTCATCTTCTGGCCCAGACCGTATTCCGACTAAGGTTGTAAAGTGCATTCTTCCTGTCATCATTTCTACTCTCACGAGACTTGTCAATCTTTCCTTACAAAATGGTTTTTTTCCAAGTGCTTAAAAGTGTGCTAACGTAATTATTTTTTTTTAGGTGGATCAAGGAATGATCCTGCAAATTATCGTCCCATATCCCTTTTATCAGTTTTTAGTAAAATATTTTAAAAAATAGCCTTCTCGACTTCTTATTTTTCTTAATTCTAAACACTTTTTTCATGATTTTCAGGTTGGTTTTAGGGCGAAGCACTCAACTGAGCATGCATGCGCAACTCTTTTGAATTATTTACATTCAGTTCTTGACTCTGGTCTGATTCCTGCTTCTCTTTTCCTCGATGTACGAAAGGCATTTGACTCGTTAACACACAAGACTCTTCTTTGGAAACTGTCCCATATTTGTATAAAAGGCAATACTTATTCTTAGTTTCTATCATATTTATCTGGTCGAGTCATCTCAGTTGATCCGCACTTTTCTAACCCTTCGGGAATAGAGTTCACAAGGATCTGTTATTGGGCCAATACTCTTTTTAATCTATGTTAATGACCTTATTAGTGCGGTCCAAAATTTAAAATCTACCATTTGCTGTCATCTTTGTCAACCAGCAGCTGTCACTAATTGTGACAAGAGTTCGTTCTTACCGGCTGCACTTATTGCTTTTGCTGATGACAGTACTCTTGGTACAGTTGATAGAATCGAGTCTGATCTTCGTTCAAAGATAAATACCCTTTTTGAAAGAGTTATCCAATGGTTTGATGTAAATTATCTTGCCTTAAATGTCGGGAAGTCATTTTTTTCTCATTTTCTCCAGAGTTTCAAAGGCTTGCCCTGACTTAAGTGAAATACACGTATCCAGAGGTTCTCTAAGTAGACCTAAGGATCGTTACGTTTGATTCCTAGGCATCTTGCTTGACGAAATTCTTTCCTTCAAGCATCATATTGACCTGATCAAAATGAAAGTCTCTAGGAGCCTTGGAATCCTTAGTAAGCTCAAACACATATTTCCAGGGTCGATTCTTAGAATCTTGTTCTGCAGCCTAGATCAGTTTTATGTTTTATTTTGTTCTTTTACTTGGATGTCAGCTTTTCCCTCGTCTTTGAAACCACTTTCAAAACTTAATGATAAAGCAAGGACTCCTATTAAGGAAACTAACCGATCTTCACTTAAACCCTTGCTTGAATTGAAAACTCTCTATTTTCTTTCTTGTTCTTCTTTCATCTTTTTACAGTTTTACAGTTGCATGGCCATCTTCCTGCTGCTCTATGTAATAATATATCTTTTGTTTCTGATCAATCGACTTATCATCTCCGCACTTCCACCATTTTTCAGATTCTTCATACTCCATCAGTGAGGTCTGACTTCAACCCTCTGACAACTTGCAACAGGATTTAGAACACGCTCCCTGTGTCTGCACGAAGCTGACACTCGTTTGGTATGTTCAAAAATCATGTTAGAGATTTTCTAGCTAGTAATTAATTAATTTTTTTTTCTCTTGTGTTGAGTCTCTTAAAGGTGTGAATGTATGATATTGAAAATGTTTTCTTTTTTATATATTTGTTTCATTTTTGCTTCTCCCCTGTCTTTTTACTGGCCATAGACCCTTACGGGGGAGTTTATATTGAAGTGTATTTTGTTGAGTTTATTGATTGAATAAAATTGTTTGATTGATTGATTGATATATAACCGATTCTTTTGATATATCTATAGGTATAAAAATTCGTTTTTTAGACTTTCGGTTACTATTGAGCCAGGTCGCTCCTTACTTACAGTTTGTTACCACGAACTTTTTCATAATTTAGAAATGCTTTAGTAATTAGACGACACTAGATACGGCAGTTTCAAAGATTATGAATATTTTTTTCTTTGAATAAATACAAGATTATACAAATATATAATACATATATATAATACAATATAATACAATATAATACAATATATAATACATATATATACAAAGATTAAGTTTCAAAGATTATGAATAAGCACTTGATGGACGAGCATTAGTGTAAGTCCTAATCTTGTATGATATTAAACAAATAAAAAATATGTTTTTTCGACTGAAAGTAAGGAGCAACATCAAAAACCAAAACATACAGAAATTACTACGTATATGAGGGGGCTCGCCCCCTAGTCAATACCTCGCTCCTTACGCTAAAGTTCGAATTTTGCTCCAATTCTGTAAGAATGACCCCTGAATCACACAGGCCGGTTAATTAGAATAGATAGCTCTTTTGAAAGTACTAAAAACAAACTTTAGTGTAAAGAGCGAGGGGGGCAAACCCCCTCATATACGGAATAATCTCTGTTCGTTTTAAGTTTTAATTTTGCCCCTCAGTTTCAGTTGAAAAATTGTTTTCTTATTTAATTTCTGATCATTTTTTTTAAATAGTACTGGGAAATCCGGCGCCCCCTTAATAGAAAATACTCCCCCCCATGAAAACTTCCTCCATGGAAAGATCTACCCATGCAACCCCTGACCTCCCCCCCGTCCCCACAAAAATCATCCCTGAACATGTCTTTATACTTCCCAATAGCCATGAGCGCCAGCAGGGGGGCCATGCCCCCCTCCTGGTAAATTTGGGACTATCAAGTAATTATAAGGAGACCAAAAGAAAAAAGCAGAATATGGAAAAAACATATAAGAAATGTATGTTGCCCCATTGTTGACTCCCTGCCAATAGATTTTGAGCCTATAACGAAAGTGTAAGAGCCTAACTGCTTATAACATTCAATTAAAGGATGAGCCTTTTTATGGTGATCCTAAATATGTATTTGTGTATTAGTAATTAGTGCAGTTATTAGTACACAAGATAGTTCCTGTAATTAAAGAAAACACAAGGAAAACAACTTAATAAGGGGCAATTTTGGTAAAAAATTGATGTCAACTTTTGCTTGCATTGCAAGAGTAGAGCTGATATATGAAGCCACTATAATCAGAAATGTTTACCTTGAACGGAATGCTGTGAATTTTTGTATTTTACCCCTGAACGGATACGCTTTTGTGTTTTATTATCATTTATCTATTTTTCCAGGAGTGATTGTATTTATCTAGTTCGCTTTGGAAAAGATTTAATTTTTTACAGTTATGAAGTATAAAGGTGTTAAATATATTGGTTTTTGACATTCGAAATTAAATTAAAAATACTGAATTAAAATTTGTATTTGATTTTCTTAATATTAGTTTTAATGTTTTACTTTGAACAAACTACTTTGATAATGCGTTAGTTTTTATAAACAATTGAGTTTAAAGGAATTAAATATTTTGGTGTTTGATATCCAAGTTCAAAACTGTCGATATTGTTAAAAAAGATCAATCAAACCTTTCGGCATTGCTCAACAGAACTGAATGCTGGGATTTGCATCGTAGTTTTTGTAAGTAGGTTATTGTTTTGTGTATTTTATTCTATTAATTACTTTTTCCATTTTGAACAGAAATTATTCCGTATGTGAAAGGGGCTGTACCCTCCTCAACACCTCGCTCTTTACGCTAAAGTTTGACTTTCTCGCAACTCTATTTTTTTAAACAATAAAAAACTTTAGCGTAAAGAGTGAGGTGTTGAGGAGGGCAGAGCACCTTTCATATACGGAATAATTTCCGTTCGTTTTAAGTTTTAACGTCGTTCCTTACTTTCACTTAAAAAATCTTGTTTTTTTTTATTTATCTTGGTTAGGCCTGAGTATGATTTGAAAATAATCAGAAATTAGATACAAAAATAGCTTTTCAACTGAAAGCAAGAAACAGATTTGAAACCTTTTTGAAAAAATTATTCTTTATATGAAGGGGACTGTATCTTCTTTAGCTCCTTACTCTTTACTTTGAAGTATGGATTTTTTCCAAATTTAAAAAAAAAATTGCAATTGGAAAGATAAGATTTTTCAAAACACTAAAAATACTTTTGTTTAATGAGCAAGGTGTTGAGAAGGGGCGATCCTCCTTATGTAAAGACTAATTTATATTTGTTTTAAGTATTAAACCTGCTGCTTACTTTAGTTGAAAACTCTCTTCTATTTGTTTAATTACATTTCATGAAACTGTAAAGTCCTATGAATATAGTACTTATGGCAACATAGAAAAACGAAAAATATTTCAATGATCTCTGTTTGGAGCTTGATGGGTAATCAGACAATTCGTGGCAATGAACTGTAAGCACGGAGTAACCCGGCTCAATAATAACAAAATCTCTAAAAGACTGAACTTTGATACCAGTTCATATATCAAAGGATTTGGCTTATGATGCTGATTCTAAATATATATGTTTCATTAAGTTTAGTTCTACCCATCAAAAACAACAAGCCTGAGAAAATTTGTCTGATTTTCTCAAAAAGGGGGAAAGGCCCCTCGAAGTCATAGAATTTTAATGAAAATCAAACCATCAGATTCAGCGTATCAAAGAACCCTACTGTAGAGATTTCAAGATCATATCTGCAAACTTGTGGAATTTTTTAATTTTAGCCAGAAGAAAGATCACGGATGTGTCTTTATTTGTTTGTTTTTTCCCCCAGGGGTGAGCGTATCGACCCAGTGGGCCTAGACCGTCGAGAGAGGGCTCATTCTAATGGAATTGGAAGGTTCTAGTGCCCTTTTTAAGTGATCAAAATAATTGGAGGGCAACTAGGCGTCCTTCCACGCCACCTTTTTCCCAAAATCGTACGATCAAAATTTTGAGATAGTTTGTTTCTTCAGCCTAGTTAAAAGGCCACATAACTATGTCTAGAGGTAAAATGACCACTACAGCCCCTGGGTAAATGTTTTTAAGTTACAAAATTTATCTATTGTTTTATTTATTATTGGGAATATACACATTTTTCGGGTGGGGAGGGGAGGAAGGATTTTCTGCTGGGAGGATTTTACACGGGGAGAATTTTCCGTGCAGAGGGAAGTTTCCAGGGGGTGAACTTTTCAGGGGAAATTTTACACTTGGTGAATTTGCCAGAATTTCTATACGAAATTTGTTCATGTCTTGCTTTTTTTTTATTGATTCCATTTTAGGCGTAGAGATGTTAATGGTAATTGTACGGGATAAATTTTCGCCAGAATTGAATTGTCCAGATAACATTTCTGTGGAGAGGAGATTTTTCCGTGTAGGTGGAGCCAGGTATCCTGGCTTTATTTAAAAAACTATCTGAAATTCAATAAAAAACAAGTTTCTTCAATTGAAAGTAAGGAGCAACATTAAAACTTAGAACAAACATAAATTATGACGTATATGAGGGGTGGAGGTGCCCCTCCTCAACACCTCGCTCCTTACGTTAAAGTTTAAATTTTGTCCCAATTCTTTAAAAACAGCTCCTGAAACACAAGGGTCGTTTAATAAGAACAATAAGTAACTTTTTGTAAAGTGCCGAAAAACAGTGGTGTGAAGAGCGAGGTATTAAGGCGGGGGGGGCGGGAAACCCCCATCATATAAGTAATAATTTTCTGTCTGTTTAAGTTTTAATTTTGCTCCTTACTTTCAGTTGAAAAAGCTTTTTTTTCAGCTTAATGAAGCTTAGAGACAAACATTTTTCTAAAGGCAATGAAAAAAGTATGACAATCAAAGTAAAAGTATATTAAAATGGAAAAAGTAATTAATAGAATAAAATACACAAAACAATAGCCTACTTACAAAAACTATTTTTTTAAACAATAAAAAACTTTAGCGTAAAGAGCGAGGCATTGAGGAGGGCACAGCCCCTTTCATATACGGAATAATTTCTGTTCGTTATAAGTTTTAACGTTGTTCCTTACTTTCAGTTAAAAAAAATTGTTTTTTTTATTTAATTTTCGAACGTTTTTGAATTAATGCAGGTTTTAATTTTGGCTCACCGTACATGAATAATTAAAACAAAATTTGCACATTAATTTTACTTTTTTTTGTTAAATGGCTTTCTCAAAACTTGTTTAATTTTATTTACGAACGTTTTTATTAGTAATAAATATAGGTAACTTACGAATTAACTTACTTAACGAACTTTTATATTCATTGATTTTTAATACGTATATTAAGGGGTTCGTCCCCTAGTTAATACCTAGCTCTTTAAGTTCGAATTTTGTTCCAATTCTGTAAAAATGACCTCTTAATCACAAAGGCCGTTAATTAGAATAAATAGCTCTTATGAAAGTACTAAAAAATCTTTGGCTTAAAGAGCGAGGTATTGATTAGGCGGTGAACCCAATCATATACGTAACATTTTCTGTTCGTTTTAAGTTTTGACGTTGCTCCTTACTTTCAGTTGAAAACCTTATTTTTTTTTAATTTAATTTCTGATCTTTTTCTTTAATAATGCTGGGAAATCCGGCGCCCCCTTCATAGCAATTTCCCTTCCCCCAGGAAAACTTACTTCATGGAAATATCCTCACATATAACCCCCGACCCCCCTACACCTACCAGAAAAAATCCCCCTTGAAAACGTCTGTATACTTCCCAATAACCAATACTATATATTAACATTGGATAAAGTTCATAACTTTCAACCCTCCCCCTGGGGACTTCGGGGGATTGCGTCATCCTAAAAGACATAGCTATCATATTTTTGACCATGCTGAACAAAATGGCTATCTCAAAATTTTGATCGAGGGATTTTGAAAAAATGAGCGTGGGAGGCGGCCTAGTTGCCCTACATTTTTTGGTCACTTAAAAAGGGCACTAGAACTTTTAATTTCCGTTCCAATGAGCCCTCCCACGATATTCTAGGACCACTGGTTTGATACGATCACCCCTGGGAAAATAAATAAATAAATAAATAAACACGCATCCGTGATCTTTCTTCAGTTCCACATTTTTGTAGATAGGTGCTTGAAACCTCTACAGTAGGGTTCTCTGATACGCTGAATATGATGGTGTGACTTTCATTAAGGTTCTACTAGCTTTAGGGGTTCTTTCCTCTTTTTTCCAAAATCAGCCAAATTTTCTCAGGTGCGTAACTTTTGATGGATATGACTAAACTTGATGAAACTTATATATGTGAAATCAGAATTAAAATCTGATTCTTTTGATGTATCTATTGGTATCAAAATCCTGTTTTCTAGAGACTCGGTTACAATTGAGCCGGGTCGCTCCTTACTTACAGTTCGTTGCCACAAACTGTTTGATATAATTTGAGGTGCCTTTCCCTTAAATCCCTGGTTAATTACTTTTAAAATGTGTAAATCAATAATTGTGCGTATGTTAGTACCATTTTACGTTTCAATTTTCAATTTCAATTTTGGATAAAATTTGAATATACTTAAAACAATGGCGATGAATAGTAATTTTGGTAAAAAGTCCTTTTTTACCAAATTACTTGGTAAAGGACTTAAATTTTTAAATTAGTATAGGACAAAATTTCTGGAATCTACCCTACCCAGACCTGAACAATGACTCACCCCCCCCCCCCTTCATTATAGCTGATACGGAATTACAGATCACCAAACGTAGCCTAATTTCATTATATTTAAAGCAAATCAACTTGGTTGAATCCAGTAGTGCCACCGTGTGGCACTACTTCTTTTACAACTGAAAAGCCTAAATTACAGTTATTCATAATTTTAAATCAATTAGCTTCTCAGAATTTTAAATTGATTGCAAATTCACCCTCTTCTGGGTAAAGCCATAGTTTTGTGCCCTAAAGTAGCAAGAAAACAAGACTTTCCCCTGGTCCAATCTGTATAGTCACTTAAAAAAGAGCTTTAAATTTACGTTTGAATGAGCTCTCTAACAATTTTCTTGGACCTTCGGTTTGGTACAATCACCCCTGGTAAAAAAACAAAACAAATAAACATGCATCGACGATGTTTCTTCTGAAAAAAAAAGCGAAATTCCACATTTTGAATATCGGAGCTTGAAAACTCTACGGAAGGGTTCTCTGATACGATGTATCTAATAAAAAGTTTTTCATTATGATCGCTTGTTGTTTTTTTTTTTTTGGAGGGGGGGGGGGTCCCCCTTTGTCCAAAAATCAGGCTAATTTTCTCAGATTTTTGTTTTTGGTGGGTAACAATAAACTGAAAGGTTTGTATATATTTAGAATCCGCAAAAAAAGCCAATACTGCCGTTGTAGCAATTGTCATGATAATTTCACTTTTAGTTTTGGTGAATATTGGCCCTAGTCACTTTTTACTGATATTTAGGCGTTTGCCCCCTCTCTCGAAATTTTATGTCGGCGCCCTTGCTAATAACCAATACTATATGTAAACAGGTGGCAAACATCACAACTTGCAGCCCTTCCCCTGGGGACTCTGGGGGATCAAACCCTCCTAAAAAACATAGTTATTATATTTTTCGACTATGCTGAACAAAATGGCTATCTCAAAATTTTGATCAGGCTAATTTGGGAAAAATGAGCTTGGGAGGGGGCCTATGAAAGATCTTAAGCCGAACTGGCCAGCCATGACAAAAACCAACAAAGAGAAAAATCTAAAAAAAAACAAAGAAACGAGACTGTGGCCAGTGGAGAGAAAAGAACAGACAAATGCAAAACAACGCGGATATTTCGCCTGTATTCAAACAAGGCGTCTTCATTACTTAAAGAAACAACAAGAAGAACAGGATAAAAAAAACAAGATAAAACTAAAAACCAATAAAACCACCACCAAAATTCCCTAATTCCCCTCCAATTTTTTGTCACTTAAAAAGGGAACTATAACTTTTAATTTCCTCTCGATTGAGCCCTCTCGGGATTTTCTAGGACCACAAGGTTGATACGATCAACCCTGAAAAAAAAAACGACAAATAAACACACATCCGTGATCTTTCTTCTAACAAAAAAAATAAATAAAAATTCGATATTTTTGCAGATAGGAGCTTGAAACCGCTACAGAAGGGTTTTTTGATACGCTATATCTTATGGTGTAATTTTCATTAAGATTCTATGACCTGTAAGGGATGTTTCGCCGTTTTTCGAAAAAAAGGAAAAGTTTCTCGTAGACTTTGATGGGACACTAAACTTGATAGAACTTACGTATTTGAAAACAGCATAAAAATCCAATTCTTTTGATGTATCTATTGGTATCAAAATTCCATTTTTTAATTCCAGCATAAAAATCCAATTCTTTTGATGTATCTATTGGTATTCAAAATTCCACTTTTAGTTTTGGTGAATATTGGCCCTAGTCCCTTTTTACTGATATTTAGGCGTTTGCCCCCTCCCTGGAAATTTTCTGTCGGCGTCCTTGCTAATAACCAATACTATATGTAAACAGGTGGCAAACATCACAACTTGCAGCCCTTCCCCTGGGGACTCTTGGGGATTAAACCCTCCTCAAAAACATAGTTATTAAATTTTTCGACTATGCTGAACAAAATGGCTATCTCAAAATTTTGATCAGGATACTTTGGGAAAAATGAGCTTGGAAGGAGGCCTATGAAAGATCTTAAGCGGAATTGGCCAGCCATGACAAATACCAACAAAGAGAAAAATCTAAATTAACAAAAACAAACGAGACTGTGGCCAGTGGAGAGAAAAGAAACGACAAATGCAAAACAACGTGGATATTTCGCCTGTATTCAAACAAGGCGTCCTCAGCACTTAAAGAAACAACAAGAAGAACAGGATAAAAAAAAAACAAGATAAACTAAAAACCAATAAAACCACCACCAAAATTCCCTAATTCCCCTCCAATTTTTTGTCACTTAAAAAGGGCACTAGAACATTTAATTTCCTCTCGAATGAGCCCTCTCGGGATATTCTAGGACCACAAGGTTGATACGATCAACCCTGAAAAAAAAACGACAAATAAACACACATCCGTGATCTTTCTTCTAACAAAAAAAAATAAAAAATCGATATTTTTGCAGATAGGAGCTTGAAACCGCTACAGAAGGGTTTTTTGATACGCTATATCTTATGGTGTAATTTTCATTAAGATTCTATGACCTGTAAGGGATGTTTCGCCGTTTTTCGAAAAAAAGGAAAAGTTTCTCGTAGACTTTGATGGGACACTAAACTTGATAGAACTTACGTATTTGAAAACAGCATAAAAATCCAATTCTTTTGATGTATCTATTGGTATCAAAATTCCATTTTTTAATTCCAGCATAAAAATCCAATTCTTTTGATGTATCTATTGGTATTCAAAATTCCACTTTTAGTTTTGGTGAATATTGGCCCTAGTCCCTTTTTACTGATATTTAGGCGTTTGCCCCCTCCCTGGAAATTTTCTTTCGGCGTCCTTGCTAATAACCAATACTATATGTAAACAGGTGGCAAACATCACAACTTGCAGCCCTTCCCCTGGGGACTCTGGGGGATCAAACCCTCCTCAAAAACTTAGTTATTAAATTTTTCGACTATGCTGAAAAAAATGGCTATCTCAAAATTTTGATCGGGATACTTTGGGAAAAATGAGCTTGGAAGGAGGCCTATGAAAGATCTTAAGCGGAATTGGCCAGCCATGACAAAAACCAACAAAGAGAAAAATATAAAAAAAAAACAAACAAACGAGACTGTGGCCAGTGGAAAGAAAAGAAAACACAAATGCAAAACAACGCGGATATTTCGCCTGTATCCAAACAAGGCGTCTTCAGCACTAAAAGAAACAACAAGAAGAACAGGATAAAAAAAAAACAAGATAAACTAAAAACCAATAAAACCACCACCAAAATTCCCTAATTCCCCTCCAATTTTTTGTCACTTAAAAAGGGCACTATAACATTTAATTTCCTCTCGAATGAGCCCTCTCGGTATATTCTAGGACCACAAGGTTTATACTATCAACCCTGTAAAAAAAACGACAAATAAACACACATCCGTGATCTTTATTCTAACAAAAAAAAAAAAAAATCGATATTTTTGCAAATAGGAGCTTGAAACCGCTACAGAAGGGTTTTTTGATACGCTATATCTTATGGTGTAATTTTCATTAAGATTATATGACCTGTAAGGGATGTTTCGCCCTTTTTCGAAAAAAGGCAAAATTTCTCGTAGCCTTTGATGGGACACTAAACTTGATAGAACTTACGTATTTGAAATCAGCATAAAATCCAATTCTTTTAATGTATCTATTGGTATCAAAATTCAATTTTTTAGAGTTTCGGTCACTATTGAGCCGGGTCGCTCCTCACTTACAGTTCGTTACCACAAACTATTTGACACAAGATAAACAAATTAAAATGATTCGTGCTTCGTGCTATGTACTACGGAAACAACATTGCTTCTTTTCAGGTAGTAAAAAGGGTTACTAGCTGGCTTCAGTAGATTCATTTGAATTTTGTCAGTAAAGTACAAATTATATTGTAGGAAAAAATTATATCGGATGACAAAATTCAAATGAATTTACTTAAAAAAAATGTGCATTGTCAGTGTAATATACATATGCTGATATTTATTCCTTAAAATCTTAATTAATTTGATTTCTTAAAGTTATAAAAAAGAAAACATCTAAAAGAATTTTTTCAGTAAAGTACAAATTATATTCTGGCTTTTAGAAAGCATAGGGGCTTAGAACCCTAATCATATTAATTTCTGCTCGTTTTAAGTTTGACGCTGTTATTTATTTTAATTTCTGTTTGTTTTGGATTTCATTTATGTATTGATACTTATTTGTGGTAGTTTTATGCTTGGTAGATTGTTTGATTCTATTTTTGTTCATTTTTGGTTTAATGCAGTTCTTTACTTTTTTTTGAAAAACTAATTTTGTGGAAAAAGTTTTTTTTAAAATTAATTTCTGTTCGTTTCATATTGACAAAGTCTTTTTCAGGGAAAAATACTGAGCCTCTTCTAAAGTTAGACAACCATTCCTTCCATAAACCCTTAAATTCCCCCTAGACATAACTTACGACTCTTGCCCCTAATCTCTGGGATTTGTTTAAGCCCCAAAAGCCTTGTTATATGATATTTAGAGTATTTTGAATAGAATAGCTATCTCAAAATTTCTATTAGATGCGTTTCAGGACAAGACGAAGTTTGTTTTTGTGTTGAGGGGGGGAGGTAGCTACCCTCCGATCACTTTGACTCTTAAAAAGAACACTAGAGCGTCTGATTACTGACCCAATGAGCCCCGTCCGAAGTTTATGTGACCAGGCTTTCTATAAAAAAAAAAAACTTTATATGCCCCCAAGGCATAACTTACAACCCTTGCCCTGAGAGCTTGGGGGATTTGTTATCCTCAAAGACATAATTTCCACACCTTTCAAATACGTTATATTAAAATTTGGATTGGATATGTTTTGGGAAAATAATGGGCGTAGGGAGGGGGCATTAGCCCTCTGATCACTGTCGACTAATACAAAAGGCACTAGTCCTCTGAATTTCCAATCGAAAGAGCCCTTTTAGAAGCTTCTACGACAAAAATTTCTATAAAATCCCTATATGCTCCAAGGGCATAACTTACGACCCTTGTCTTGAGGGGTATGGGGGAGGGTTGTCATCCTCAAAGACATAATTTCCAGACCTTTCACCTACGTTGAACAGAACGGTAATATGAAAATGTTGATCGGAAATGTTTTGGGAAATGATGGGCGGGGGGGGGGGATGATTCTTCGTCCGATTACTTTCGACTGCTAAAAAAGACATTAGCCCTCTCAATTTCCAATCAAATGAGCCCTTTTTGAAGTTTTTACGAAAAGGCTTTCTATAAAAGCCTTATATGCCCACAGGTCATAACTTACAACCTTAGCCCTGAGGGCTGTGGAGGTGGGGAGGGTTTGTCATAATCAAAAACATAATTTCCAGACCCTTAAACTACGTTCAATCAAATGGCTGTATCGAACTATTGATCGGAAGTGTTTGGGGAAATGATGGGCGTGGAGGGGGGCATTCGCCCTCCGATAGCTTTTGACTATTAATAAGGGCACTAGCCCTCTGAATTCCCAACTGAATGAGCTCTTTTTGAAGTTTTTAAGACAATATTTTCTATAAAAACCTTATATGCCCACAGGGCATAACTCAAAACCTTTGCCCCCGGGGCTCTGGGGGGGTTTATCATCCTCAAAGACACAATTTCCGGATCTTTCAATTACGTTGAACAAAATGGCTATCTCCAAATTTTGATTGGATGTTTTCAGGGAAATGGTGGGCATGAAAGGAGGGTTAGTTGCCCTCCAATCACTTTCGACTATTATAAAGGGCACTAGCCTTTTCAATTTCCAACCGAATGAGCTCTTTTTGAAATTTCTATGACAACACTTTCTATAAAAACCTTATATAACCCCTGGCCAAAACTTACAACCCTTGCCCTGAGGCTTTTTTGTCGGGGTTAGGGGGGGGGGGGGTTGTCAGCTTCAAAGACCTAATATCCAGAACTTTAAACTAAGTTGAACAAAATGTTGAAACTTTGATTGGATGTGTTTTGGGAAATGGTGGGCATGAGAGGGAGGTTAGTTGCCCGCCAATCACTTTTGACTTTTAAGAAGGGCACTATCTCTTTCAATTTCCAATTGAATGAGCCATTTTTGGAAATTTCTTCTACAAAACTATCTATAAAAACCTTATATGCCCCACTTACAACCTTTGCCCAGAGGGGTGTGGGGGAGTTTGTTATCTTCAAAGACATAATTTTTAGAACTTTAAACTATGTTGAACAAAATGGCTATCAAAAATTTTAATTGGATGTGTTTTGGGAAATGGTGGGCGTGAGAGGGGGGTTAGTTGCCCTCCAATCACTTCTGACTATTAAAAAGGGCACTAGCCCTTTCAATTTCCAATCAAATGAGCCCTTTTTAAAGTTTCTACGACAACGCTTTCTATAAAAAACCTTTTATGCCCCCAGGGCATAACTTACAATCCTTGTTCTGACGGCTCTGAGGGAGTTATCATCATTAAAGACATAATTTTTGGACCTTTTAACCACGTTGACCCTAATGTCTATCTCAAAATTTTGAGATAAAGGGGAAAAAAATACTCTTTAGTCACTTTCGAATATTAAAGAGGGCACTAACCCTTTCAATTTCCAATCGGATGAGCCCTTTTGAAGTTTTTACAACAACGCTTACTATAAAAAACCTTATATACCCCTCAGGGCATAGCTTACAACCCTTATCCTGAGGGCTGTGGGGGGTTGTCATCCTGAAAGACCTAATTTCCAGAAATTTAAACAACGTTTAAAAAAATGGCTATATCAAAATTTGATTGGATGTGTCTGGGGAAACGGTGGGCGTAAGAGGGGAGTTAGCTGCCCTCCAATCACTTCTGCTATGAAAAAGGGCACTAGCCCTCTTAATTTCCAATCAAATGAGCCCTTTTTTAAGTTTCTACGACAATCCTTTCTATAAAAACCTTATATGCCCCCAGGGCACAACTTACGACCCTTACCCTGAGGGCTGTTGGGGGGGAGGGGGTTGCCATCCTCAAAAACCTAATTTCCAGAACTTTCGACTACGTTCAACAAAATTGTTATCTCGAAATTTTGATTGGATATGTTTGGAGAAATAGTGGGCATGAGAGGGGGGTTAGTCGCCTTCCAATCACTTTTGACTTTTAAAAAGGGCACTATCTCTTTCAATTTCCAATTGAATGAGCCTTTTTTGAAGTTTCTATGACAACACTATCTATTAAAACCTAATAAGCCCCGAGGGCATAACTTACGACCCTGGTCCTGAGGGCTATGGTGGGAGGTTTGTCATTCTCAAAGACATAATTTCCAGACCACTATACCTTTTAGTGATAGGGGCTATTTATAACCTCTATCTTCAAATGGTAAATGACAGAAGACGGGAATCTTATAATTTTCGTATTGTTTTCGGTGAGAATAACAAAGGACTTAAAAAATACTTAGTCAATTTTGAGTATCATATTTATAAAATTAGATTAAGTAAGTCTGGTCCCTATCCATCATAAGGATCTTCATTTGATAAATTGTTTTGATCACTTGCAGAAATCTAGTGTTATGTTAAACCTATATCTGGTTTCTTTTTCACAAAAACATTTTGAAATAGTGACCTTTCATTAATTTTGGTTTCACAAAATAAGATACAGGAAATCAATTCAAATGGAATTTGATGAAAGCCAAATTACAATACTTGTTTAATACTGTTTCAGTAGGGGGCTGGTTCAAACAGTAGGGGGTTTGTGGTCAGTAGTTACAAAGAGAAAATTTCTCTGTGTCTGCAGTTTTGACGGAAGACCTGAATTTCAGAAACACCCCTAAGACTTTCAGTTGTCACTCGTTAGCAAAAAAAGAATTGGAACAAAATTTGAACTTTAGCGTAAAGAGCGAGGTATTGACGGGGGGCGAGCCCCCTTGTATACGTAATAATTTCTGTTTGTTTTAAGTTTTAATGTTGCTCCTTACTTTCAATTTCTTTGGTGTAGTTATGCAGCCCAATCTCAGTAGCACAGCAGAAATATAAATAACGATATATGACGTTCGTTATATATACTTCTGCTGTGCTGTAGGTGTAGGTGCATACTTCAGTAGTTATGCTGTAGAACCCCACCCCTTCATCTATTGATGTCCATGGAGTTATTTTAAGTGGTACCTGAGCAAAATCACAATCACAGCTTTCAAACCGTTAGTTGTAACAAACTGTAAGTAATGAGCGATGCGGCTCAATAGCAACCAAGACTCCAAGGAACAGAGTAGGGAGGGCATATTGACTCCGGGGCTACACAACTGCTGCCATCTACAAATGAGTCTAACACCGACAGGACATAATTTATGCATGTTTTTATGGTTTTCGTCACTGAGAATGAAAAAAAAGGATTTTTCTCACTTTGATGTATTTTCATGGTTTATTGATTCTAATGGGGTCAATGACACCTCTTTCAAGGTCAATTTATTTGTTTTTTCCAAGTGTATTGACACTGGGGTGAAGTTTGCACATGCGCATTAACGGGGGAGAGATGTATTGATTCTGAAATAGAAGGGGAGAAGATTTCCGAGAAATTGATTGCGTAATCGAAGGGGAGAGGATTTCTGAGAAATTGATTGCGTAATCGAAGGGGAAGTGAATTTCCGAGAAAATGATTGTATAATCGAAGGGGAACTAAATATCTGAGAAATTGATTTACATAATCGGTGGGGGAATGTATTGATGCGGAAACGGGAAACAGAATCACGTTTTTCTTTCTAAGCCAATCAGGGGGCCAGAAATATTAGCGGGAAAGGATTGCAGAGAATATCAGGAAAGTATTTTTGTTATAGTTTTTATTAGTGTGTGAATATAATTTAAAGGAGTGACAACAGCTTAACTTTACTTATTAGGATATATCTCTGTTGATGATTAGTGGGATATTCACCATGTTATAAGCTGATAATGGATTTGATAGCAATAATACAAGAGCACCAAAAATTGCGGTGGAAATCACAAGAGGATCACGGCTTTGTCTGGAATAGGATGAAGGATATGCAAGCTTACACAAAAAGAATATCACGATAAAAATTCAGATTACAGGAAAAGATATCTCTTAAAATAATTAGATTTGTGAATTCCAATTTGATTTTACTTTTCTTAAATGGCAAATTACGGTCAAAACTTCTCGTATCGATTCTATTTCATTCAAGTATATTGAAAATTGATGCATAAAAAACTTTTAAATAAACATTGGCAATGTTTGCCCATCACAGACAAAATGAATATATTTCTTTAATTTATCAATTTGTTAGTAACATGTCCAGCGTAGTTGGTGCTATAGCCTCAGAATAAAAGTTCCTGCCAATAGTTCCCAAAATAAATTTTTTTTAGACTTCTCTCGCAATTTTACAGCGCGTCACAAACTTATGGTTGAAACCTCAGGAATACTACACAACACTGCAATGTATCAGTGATGTAAAATTAGGGCATGCCAAAGATAAATTGCGATAAGCATACACAAAATAGTCCATTTTTAAACATTCATAAACATGTAAAAGTCATACAAAACAATTTTTTGCACGCAAACTACACTACGCAACACCACAGTTGCTTCATTCAAATTTTTTTGATTCGTTTACAAGTTGAAAAGGTGAAAAATAAATTCCAAGGATCACTTTTGTCAAATATGTTCAGATTATGAAAGTAAACAGATAAATTTTAGCCAGAGAACCATAGCTATTAGAAACTTCAAAGGTACAGAAGCGTTAGTAATGTTTACTCTATTCACGGCTAATAATATTTGCTTTAGCTAGGCAATCAAAAGTCTTCTTGCATAACGCTGATTTTCTATATTTCTATGTATGTTTTTTTTTTTAAAGTCAAACAGTTCATGGTAATGAACTGTAAGTAAGGAGCGACCCGGCTCATTAACCGAATCACTAACCTAACCCAACCTAATCACTAATCACTAATCTACTAACCGAATCTCTATAAACTGGGTATCAATATTTTTGATACCAATAGATATATCAAACGAATCAGCTTATTATGCTGATTTCAAATATATAAGAGTAGGCTGCTAACTTATACTTTGCTTGACTTATGTTCCTTCCCATGCTATTTGCTTGGCTTATGTTCCTTCCTGTGCTATTTGCTTGCTTTACGTTCCTTGGCACCTTTCCAAGACAGATTACCAGACTGGTTATTGCTATTGATATCAATTACACAAGGAATTTCACATGGTATACACTTCAGTTTCACATACACATTGCAAAAAAGTGTGCAAACCTATAAAGTGGTCAAACACGTTTTGAAACTATAGTCAGGATTGTACAAGACAATCAGACTGGTTTTTGCTATTGATATCAATTTCACAAAAATATACACTACAGTTTGACGTGGACATTTTAAAAAACGAGCAGTATGAGCGGGAATTCCCCACTGGCTCCTGAAGTCTAGCTTCTTACACAAGTTTGCTTCAACTCCACGTTTTCAACCAGACTGGTTTTTGAGACAACATCCATAAAGCGAGCAGTACGAGCGGGGATTCCCCACTGGTTCCTGAAGTCTAGCTTGTTACACAAGTTTGCTTCAACTCCAGGTTTTTAACCAGACTGGGTTTTGAGACAACACCCATAAAGCGAGCAGTACGAGTGGGGATTCCCCACTGGTTCCTGAAGTCTAGCTTGTTACACAAGTTTGCTTCAACTCCACGTTTTCAACCAGACTGGTTTTTTAGACAACACCCATTTTTTAGGGCCAATCAGAGACAGTGGAGGTTACTCCATATACGATAACTTGACTGGTAATTGGATTCAAATAAAAGGAGTGATTTTCATAGAAAAAGAAATTTGGTTAGTCTGAAGTTGGTTATGAGAGTGTTAGGACTCTAAAAATGGATAGAGTTGAGAAAGAGCGAATCATGGGGAATCTAGTGCTTATGGAAAAACGTTTGATTCTAGATGATGATTTTCTAGAGCTGTCTATTCAAAGGAAGATTTTTTCTCAGGGAACGCTTGTCGATATAATGAAAACTGATTCTCCGTCATTAGACTATTGCATGAAGCTTTTACGTCGTGGTTCAAATGCATTTACACAATTTATTGATATATTAATAACAACACGGCAAAATGATATTTTGGATATGCTTTTTAACACTAATTTAGAAATTCAGGACTTTTTTCTCATGATAAAGATGGTGTTCAAGGATGATTTACTCCTCTCTCTCTATCCCACTCAATTTGTTGTTGTTGGTAGCTCAGTTTCATTGTGGCAGTGAGAGTGTCAACACATGAAAAAATGTTCCTTACATGTCTGCTATGCAAGTACACACTGGGCAGCTGGTCATCATGTGAGAATTGCACAATGATTGATGAGTTTGATGAAAAGAGTAGATTATACGACCCGTGTAAATTGCATAGAGGATATGCTATGCAAATTAAAGGTTGTAATTCCTCTCTTGAAGGGGTGTGTGACTCTCATTCTAGATGGCACATCTTCTTTAATTTCCGTCATAATAAATACAATCAGTGGGAGAATAAAAATTCAGGTGCGGTTAGAAGAGATCCTAAGCGTAATTTTAGTTTAATGGTGCGAAGTTAGTACTTGCACGGCTTTAGATAATTCTTGGAAGAGGAGGTGGGTCGCTGGTTCAACTTTCGGAGAAACACAAGAATATACTACTGGAAAGACAATGGCTACTATAATTATAAGCCCACTGATTTTTATTTGGCTGTGACGGAATGTGATTCGCCACTTGAGGACACTGTTTGTGACATTGTTTCAAATAAGCGAATTGAAACATGTGAATTCTATAAAATGAATGAGAATAGTATCATTGACTATACAAAGAGATATGACAAGAGTGAGGTTACACTCTATTGTAGAAAATGTGACCCTGACATTGCTGCATATCAGGATCAGTATACTGTGAATTCAGATAATCTACCTACATTAGTTGTTATCGACAAATCCTATACCTAGTAGAAGATGAAATCTAAAGAGTAGAAAAGTCGTTTTTATCATTTACATACATTTTTCATTTATTAATAAACAATTTCACATACATTTTTAGAACATTTTATTCGTAGGGCACTAAAATCAATATTAATAATGTTTGTAAGTATATTTTCCACTAGAAAGTCGTTCAATCGAGGAAAGTCAACGTAAATGTCGGGAAACCGATTGTAGGTATAGCCATGACATCTGAATATGAAAAAGAGTAGTGCATGAAAGCAGCATGTCTTAGTCGTTAAATCCTGTACTCTTCGATGATTTTGAATAATAGTTTTCCCACTGCTTTCAATAAAGTTGCTGATGTATAGAGTGTAGAATTTATACAATAGGCCAAGAGGATCAAAAAATTTAATATTCTTCGCTGTTTGAAAGATGGATAGCCAATGTTCTGTCTTCAAAGTCGATGGACTGCTATTAACAATGATTAGGGTATTGTTAACACTTGGAATTTTGTCAATGAAGTCTGATGGTATGCAATAGGACTTGTACTGAGACATGTATAGATTCAAACTAAATACGTTGATTATTTGCTTTGCTTTCATGGTGCTAAGTCTAGTAAAACACTGCCATAGGGTGTGATTTCCCAATAGGTTTCAAATTGACTTAATGATATTAGCGTGATACTCTCAGTCAAAGCATCGGCAAATGTACACTCTAAACGTACATTCCCTGTTCATACTATGCTCATATCCTTGTTCCCCGACAAGTCCAAAACCATTACACCATGATTTTTTGAAAACATTGAATCGGTTATTCCATTTTAAAATAGTTGGGAGTCATGATCTAGGGATTGCATGGTCAACTCGTACAGAGATCTATAGGATTTTTTGTCAAATGATAGAGTGCACAGTAGAATACCATTCACTTTGCAAACAAGGCTAGATAGACCGAAAAATTAAAATCATGGGGGGGGGGATTCAGACCAGGATCCAACGGCACTGCCACTCTTTACAAAGACCAAAGCCAATTTTGATGGGATTTCTCCATTGATAAATGATGAATCGGTATAGATACGAGAGCCGGTGGCAATGTGAAAATGATTGGTGATCGTATGGGGAACGAGCAGTTTAATATTGTTGCCATTGGCTCTTAGCTTTTCCACTGCCAATGAAACAGAGCTCATAACCTGTTGTTTTCGGACGTGGAGAATTGTCGAAGTGATAATGAAATCTGCATCGGGTGCTGCTGGAAGTGTTTTTCTCAAAATGAAATTCAATGGTGCTAGTTGCAACCTTATGTTAATCTTGACATTGGGGGGTACCCAATGGGATATATTGAATATCTCATGATTTAATTTTGCAACTAAATGATACTCCTGGGTCACTGCAGTAGTCAACTCACCGTCAGGATCAACACCTGATCGATATTCATAGCCCAATGATTGTCCTCTCAACTCCTTATAAGCCTTTGGTGTCATCATCATAAATTGTATGTAGCTTGCATAGTTGGATGAACTATTACTAGTGCTCACCAATATTCCATTATTAATTACATTAATTTGTTTGAACAGGTTGTGTAGAATACAGTTATCGTAGCAGAGACCATCGGCAGCAGTTGGAGTTGTATTATCTGACTTTTTCTTCACCGCAACATTTAAATCAATAAATGTTGATGACAAATCAATGAAATAGTCTTCATTGGAAAATATTTGAAAGTGTATATTTTCCTAGAGGTGTTGTTGGGGATGAAATTGTCCATAGTAGCCATACTTGACACTGACATCAACATTTTCAGCATTGAACAGATTCAATGAGAAGTTGATTGATGGCTGTGATTCCTTGTGGGTGAGATAAGTCATCTTAAGAGAAGAAATACTTCTTTGATCTAACAATCTTTTTCTTTTTCTTCTTCTTCTTATTGGTCTTCGTTGTTTTATTTCTCAATGTCCTTGTTGATATCCTTCGCTTCCCACCTGGGTAGAGACTGATGAGTGAATGACGCGCACGCATCCTTTTCAAGCCCTTCCCATTTTGCTGAAATTTTCATTGCTCACCAACGGCTCTTGTTAAAGATCTAATATTTTCCCTAACACTCTCGTTGAAATTTTTACCCAACCCCCAGTCCTGTAGTGTTGAGGCAGCAAAATTTGATGCAGCAGGTACAAGATATTTTCTGGCAAGGGCGAGTGCAGAACGAAATAGCCTAGAAAACCAGCTACCAAGACCATAGCCAGACATTGTAGTACGTCCCTTGTAGTAGTCCAATCCATTGCATATTTGACGTGGAATCAACGCACCAACTTAGCAATTGTTATTGGTAAAGACAAATGAAATTCTTCTATTGTTCATTTTTGTAGGTGTAGTTACCAACAATGGGTCGAAAATGAAATTTAATCATTACTAAGCCTTTTGTTATTGCTAGAGGATCAACCAATTCACTTCTTATTGTTAACTGACAGAGTTCCAAATACGAAGCGTTTACAGGAACATACTGAAGATGCTTTATATTATAGTGATGAACAAGTTCATGAGTTGTTTTTGGTTCAAAAACACGTAGGAGGGGGACATTTGAATTACCAACTCTCGATGTTTCCACAAAAGATGCATAGAGAAATATGCAAGAGTCCGAGGTGAAACCAGGTGGATAATCAGCAAAAATAACTTGATCCATCCCGTAAACAGTGCCAGCGTTTTTCCCATTGATCATATTCTGTTTAAAGCCAAGAACGTCTCTCAGATTATCATTGAGAATAATTATCTCACTCTCAACAGGTGAGGTAATGCAAATCCTATCGTGTTCCATTGAATAATTAAAATGGAATCTACCATTCCTATGATATGAGATTTTTCTATTGATTGTACGACGCAAATCTTTCATACCATCATATTCAATATAATTAATTTATCGTTTGAGTATTCGCTAGATTTAATTGCTTCAATCCAATCATAGTCGACAAAGAGCTACCATTCGAATCTTATGACTTACGTGTCATGCAAAAATTCATTTGTCGGTATGTCATAAGTATTTTCAAAGATAAAGTTGAAAAGAACCACTTTGTATGTACCGTCAACTTTGATAATGGTAAAAATTTTTATCCGAATATTAGTTGTTTTATTCAAACCGTTGTACAGAGGATTGGCAATGTTGGAGATAAATGTTTAATAGAAATCGTTGGGCATTGTCAATATCTTCAACAACGATCCAAGAATCAAAATCAGAGTTGTATCCTAGCCACCGAACAAGTAACTGTTTCTTACCCCTGTGTTTCTTACCCCTACGAGTCTTTAATATCTTTTCAATTTGATAGATTTCACTATTATTTTGAACTTTTGGTAGTTCATAGTCATAAAAGCCGCCGAGAATTTCTTCATCTTTAGTTTCGCGCAAACGATAAGTTATGGGTTTAGTGTCTAGGATTTTCAGCACTTTAAAAAGTTCTGTGGACCACAAGTAATTACCCTTTTCAAAACATTAGTTGTTCTATTAATTCGAACAGTATCACCAACATTGAATTTTCTTCTTGACACTCGTTTCATTACAATATTGCTCAATAAAAACAGTAATTTTATCATGGTCAGTTTTATGGACTGCTATAGGAGTTGAGTTGGGAGGCGATTGTAGAGATCGTTGATTATAAATAGACATGGCTTTGTTTAACTCCCGAACGGCAGCAGATGTATTTTCAATTTGCTGCATCTTGAAATTAAAAGTTAAATTCTTCTAATCAATCGTTCGGCCAATGCAGACTATATAGGGCTATGACGATTATAGACCAGTGCATTATATTTTGCTAGTACTTTTGCAACATGGGGGTTAACAAATTCACTACCACGATCCGTTTGAATTTTTTTATAAGAAACCTGTTCGATAATACTTTCAATAGCCTGAGCAACTTCAACACCTCTCTTTGACCGCAATGGAATGGCATATGCATAACGACTAAAAACACTGATTGCAAGTAGAATGTACTTGTACGGTGTATTGTGACGTCTTTGAATCTCATCTAGAGTTTTGAGATCTGCTTGCATTATATGCAATTGGAAAAAGGCTTTAGTTTTTCGATAATGATTAGCACGAAGCCTATGATTTCTATTCAGAATGTAACATGATTTATTTTGAAGATAGTCTTGTACACTTTCAGTGGTAACATCAGTGACTTTGGAAAGAGTGATGGGGGAAATTAAACTTCCAACTTCATCAATATTTTCATAAGCACGTTTCAGAACTTCAACCATTTTGAATGTAAAAGCGTAGTGTAACGTCCACCACCCTTTTGTATACTGGTGGTTGGAGGTGGTGGTGACGTTGACTTGATACGTCTTCGCTTTTTTCTAGCTATCAGTGGTGTACTGCTCCTCCTTATTGTCAAGTTTCCACTAGGTGTGCTAGTATTTTCCAAAATCGATATAAAATCTTCTTCTTCTTCTTCATGTTCATATTTTAATGGTGTTGACAAGGGTGCATGTTCATTTTTTTTTTTTAGAATTTTCTTACTGCTAATAGGGATTTTTGGAAAGTTTAATGTATTTAGAAAGTTGTATAGATGACCGTCAAATGATAATAGTCCTTTACGATTTGAAACCATATCACAGATTAAATCAAGTAGATTATAGCTCTTGCCTTGAATCATAATCTCTTTCCCTTTGCTATCAACTTGAATATGATCTTGACCACTTTCCATGAGATAGGTTAGGAGTCGTTTACTTTGTTCACGATATGAGTGGGGCATTAGATTTCCAATTTTCGATACAATTGAATTCAATTCCTCCTTCTTTAATTGTGTTCCAACAGCAGAATCCAGAGGAGATAATTTTTTTTGTGATCAATACCACTGGCCTTCGCACGATAGGGCTTATGTGCGTCCACTCTGCGAAGTGTATCTTTAAGTAAAAGCAGTTTTTTATCGTCCTCGATATTCTCGTTATTGAGGAATTTACCCAGATTGTTCGCAATATGTTCCACAGGTAAGAGAGCGAGTTCCATTGGAGTCAATTTATGGGGTTTTGCCACCCTCACTAAAAAAAAATGTTTACAGGTCCTACAATTATCGGTAGTAAAACCGTGAAAAAGCTACCGCCCGCCTGGAGAAGACGTTTCGTTTTAAAATCCTTTCCTTTGTTTTTAGAGACCAATGTACGTACAATGGAACGATGTTGCTTTGCCTGTTGCTTAACTACTTCTGGCAGTTGAACATTTTCTCGGTCAAATTTAAACAAAGTTCAGATATTAGATTAATGAAATCATTGTCAATATCATGTTTGAGTATGGCTTTCCTAAGTGGGGGTTTTGAAGTGCTTAGAACTGAAAATAAATGTGTATTTTCATGTAGTTTCTTCAGTGCCATGATAGCAACTTATAGGTCTTTTTACTGTTCACGGAAAGATATACTGTAATTTCATTGTCAAAAATATCTGTGACTACACGCAAATCCTCGGGTGTATTTTGATTAAGAACCAATAGGATGTAGCCGTAGGGTTTATTAGTTGCCTGATTGTACGCTGAGAGCAGACAATTTGGGGGCGCCTGGATAGATTTGTTTATTGAGGGTTATTAGCGAGCTAGAATCACGAACAACTCTGTAGATGATATACTATGTGCAGTTCATTGCAAGTGTTCGCATACATTTGCTCTGATGAAAGAGATTGTTTAGAACCAGAGTAATGGAGATCTGTTCATGATGAGAGCGAACGGTGAACAATTGCAGCATTTCCTGGGACCATTGTTCAATAGATTCAGCCAGATCGTCAATAATCAGCCAAGAGTTTGGTTCAATAATGTTGAAAACATCAAGTCCCTGTATGAATTGTATCTGCACCAATCCCACCGTGCCAATTGCTTTTATTTTATCGTATGACTCCTGCAAAATACTGTAACAATTTTAGATTTTTTTCGGGTTTTCCACAAACATTTTTTCACAATTTGTAATTATTTTAGTTAAGAGTGTTGTTTTGCCCGACATTGATGGGCCACACAGAAACGATCTGAATTGTGTTTTAAATTGATACAAGTTCCCTTCAATAGTTCACCTAGACAACTAACTGTAGACTATAGTTGTCTAATGACTAACTATTTTCCCTATTACTACTAGTCCGTTCAAGAATAATAATGAGAACAAAATCAATAAAGAATCATATTTCTTGTTCTATAACAGCACTTTACAGAAAACAAAGAAAAATACAGTTTTTTAAATTTATTTATAATAAAGAAAAAATTTATGTAAAAAATGCACTAGAAAAAGCACTTTAATAAATATACTTTATTTATTTATAAATACAGCATTTAATGAAAAAATACACTTTGAATAATATAATTTTTTTTTTAATGCAACAATTATATTTACAAAAGCACAAAAATCTGCTCTAAGTAAAAAAAAAGATAACTTTGGTAGTGGCGGCGTGCCCCCCTCCCACTGGCGGCCGACTGCCCCCCCTCCCAGGCCGCGAGGCCCCCCCCCAGGGTTTTGGGAAATTTATTGGACTTTACTCAAACCGAGACTTTCCCTATGGCTAACATATTCGGCTCGGTCGGAAGTTAAGTAGTGCCCCAGTGGGAGGGTAGTCACACCGTCTTGACAAACATGGACCTTGTCAGAAATCGTACTCATGGCAATTTTTTCTATATTTACAGTTCCGTTCCTGTAGTTGATTGAACGAATTGCCAACAATTTGGCTCGTGGAATTGTATTTTGAACAATACAATTCCTATAGATGTCCATGTCGAAATTCTTATCCACATAGCGCGTGGGTACTCCTTTGCAACATATTTTGATTTCCTCATCGGGTGTCTGCATAAAGTAAACCTTCAGGAAAAACATACCACGGAAAATCATGTCGCTTCCAGTTTCTGATTTAAAAAATAAAAGTTGATTTGGCGCCCGACGTTTCACTAGCTCTGGGTAAAGCCCACTCCAAATGATGTAGACCATCCGCGAGCTGATGATTTAACCGTGCGCCAAATAATCAAGTAGGCTTGGGGTTTTTACTTTTAGTAGTAGAGAATCTCTGTCCCTGTAGCAGAACTCTGCTTGCCCCTTCTCCGGCCACTTGTACCCTAGCCACATTGTAGTAGAATTCCAACATGAGCTTTTTAAATATCTCCAAGATGGCACTACCTGCAGCAATATTTTTATTCAGAAGAAAATTTCTTGATTATCTATTCAATAGCACAGAATCCAGGCCATTGATTATATAGGAAGTGTAATTTGGGTCGGCAATAAATTCATAACATGGTTCGGGATTAGTCACGACGTCATAGCAATCCCTATTGCGAACACTCTCTCATATTTTACTAAATGCCGAATTCAAAATGAGCTTATAAATTTCTTTTTCGGCTTTTGTCTGCGCTTCCGAAAATTTCTTAACAAAAGTGTCAACAAACGTTTTCAGATAGGGTTTTTGACTAAACTGGAGGGCTCTAAGAACCTTTGTGACGTTGAAACCGTTGTTGCACATCCATTTTAAAGCCACATGATGTTCAACAATATTTTTCTTCGGCAGAAGGTCAGCAATAAGTTTTTGTTTTGAAGGTGACCAATGCAATCCGTCAACCTCGACTAAACGTCTGTTGCGGGGGTTCAAAGAGGCCCAAGTCACAGGTCTATTGATGCATGGAAAAACAAAATCCTTTACCGAATCGTGAAGTTCAACTGGTATCTCCCCATCAATTTCAAAAATCCATCCAACCGGCCAATTCTCCTCAACACTGTCAATGTTGGGGAAATGGGGAACTTGAGAGTCATTGAGCCATTTATAGTCATCGCAAGGTAGTGCATAATGGGACATGGCCGAGGGGTAGAGAGAATTCATATCAAGGAAAACTGCATCTGATTTTGTCCCTGTCTTCTCTCCAGTTGGATCAGTTTCCAAGATACGATCCCCGTGAAAAACGTATCCACCCCTTATTGACCTCTCGATGAACAGTTGCGGATCGATGTCGGTGATAAGCCCGATTTTTCCCAGCTAATTTTTAGGATGAGGTCCATTACCAGATGAGGAGATTAAAAATAATATCCTAAATCAGGATTAAATTTCCCATAGATTTTGTCCGTAGTTTTACACATAATGTCTAACAAAGTTAACATATCACTCGACATTTACAGCTTGTAGTAGTCAAACCCATTTTTACACCCTCCCTCTGCCCACACTTTTTAAGCAAAACTGTATTCATCAGGGGTGCACCTACGATCGTGTAGACTGTCGTAAAACGATTCGATTGAGGGAATAGCTTCCTAGCGCAAAAAAAAATTACGACAATAATTACAGAACAAGGGACGATGGGGCACACGGAAGACAGGACAATCCGAGAAACGATCGATCCTGAGAGAATTGGAAAAAGTCTCAAACGTATAAGAGAACCGCATGGGTTAAAAGCCCTGAGAATATGAAAACTTGCGCATTTGCAGAATCACACAAAGTATGTGGTGAACTAAATGGTAAATCGGTAGAAATAGCTATTGATTCCTGCAGCGACCAAACCTATGTACGGGAAGACTTGATAAAGAAAACCGACATAAATTACAAAAATAAAGTGGCATCGCTATGCTACTATGGAGCAGAACATAAATGTCTGACAGCTCAGGTCATAATAGAATTATCCAATAAAGAGGGAAATACGGTTAAAAAGGAATTAAAAATAGGGGTTGTACCTACTCTTGCAGTAGACGTTTTATTAGGGGGAGAGTTCGGAAATATCGAAAACTTTCTTGCACTAAAAGCAACCTACATGATAAAAAGAGTAAATGCGGTGACACGAAGAGAAGAAAAAATAAAAGGGAGGCTGTGCCGCCCACTAATGAAAATGATGATCAGAATATACAAAACCCATTTCAATTTAACGACGAGATGTTCATAAAAAATGCGAAACTAAGAAAACCGAAAAGCCAAAAAAGGGCAGACAAAAAGGAATATAACCATAAACAAGAGAAATTATTAACCGTAGAAAGAGAAGCAGAGGAAACCAAAGATGAACTAACAGAAATACTCGGGTAACCGCCGAAAAATTCGCAGATTTACAAACAAATGAGAGAGATTGCAGAAAAATAAAAGTAGCACTAACGAATCAAAAGAATCCGCAATATAAACAGTTTTCCAGTAATGGATATCTACTTTATAAAATAATGGAGACTGGGGAAAACCCTAGAAAATTACAACTTTTGGTACCACATGAACTAAGAAAAGCGGTAATAAAGTTGGCTCACTCAAGCCCAACGGGGCGACACATGGGATCCCAAAGAACAAGAGATAGAGTCTTGCAGCGTTTTTGGTGGAAAGAATTAAAAAAAATATTATCAACTTTTACAAAAGATGCAAAGATTGTCAATTAGTCGCATACAAAAAACCAAATGAAAAAGATCGAATGATAAAAATGCCCATTTTCGGCAAACCATTTGAGAGAATTTCAATGGACATTGTAGGTCCACTTCCGAAATCTAGCGCGGGAAACAGATTCATTTTAGTTGTTAATGATCTGGCTACGAGATACCCAGAAGCTATCCTAATGCGAACAGTAAAATCACCAAAAATCGCAGAAAAATTAGCGAAATTCTTCTCACGTCACGGAATCCCGAAGAAAATTTTAACAGATAATGGAACCAATTTTATATCGACATACATCCGAAAATTATACGAAATTCTCGGTATTAAACAAGTATTAACTACTCCATTCCATCTTCAGACAAATGGAGTGACAGAAAGATTTAACGGAACCCTAATTAGTAGGTTGAGACGTTTTGTAAGAGATGATGTAAACCAATGGGACAAAATACTTCCTTATGTCCTTTTTGCATACAGAGAAACTCGACACCAAGCTACAGGGTTCTCGCCATTTGAATTACTATATGGGACAAACCCAAGGGGGGTGTTAGACATTTTAAAGGAATCATGGGAGAATTAAGATAAAAGTGAAGAAACAGTGATAACCCACTTACTATCACTACGAGAAAAACTGCATAAATACCATGAAATTGCCAAGCAAGCACAGGGGGAATATGCAGAGAAAACGAAAACATGGTACGATAAATCCGCCCGAATGCGCGAATTCACAGAAGGGGAGGAAGTCCTCATATTGTTACCGGACGGAAATAATAAATTGGAAGTAAGATGGAAGGGACCGTTTAAGGTGAAAAAGAAAATGAATGATGTAAATTATATGATAGAATTAGATGGAGCAAGGAAAAAGGAAGAAGTTTACCATTTGAATTTACTGAGGAAATTTAACAAGCAGAATGAAAAAGAAAACCTCAGGGATCCGCAGAAGCGCTGCCTCATGATTTCGACCTCAGAACATGACGAGGAAAGTGCCCCTTTAGGTACAATAGACACGGCGGAAACACATATAAATGCCATTGAAAGAGTTTCGGCAGAAATATATCTGAGCCAAGCTCAGAAATCCCAATCAAATAAGTTATTCACAGAATTTGCAGACGTATTAACAGACCAAATCGGAAAAACACAAAATGTAGTACATAAGATACTATTAAAGGACAAGAAACTAATAAAACAATACCCGTACTGAATACCAGAAGCAAAAAGGAAAGAGATGAAAAAAGAAATTGACCGAATGCTCGAGTTAGGGGTGATAGAACCATCAAATTCAGAATATGCAGCACCAGTTGTATTAGTCCCGAAGAAAGATTGCTCCATTCGGTTTTGCGTAGACTACAGAAAACTGAATAATGTTTTCGAATCAAAAGCGTACCCAATACCAAGAATGGATGAAATTCTAGAATCAGTTGGCTCCGCAAAATTTATATCAATTTTAGACTTGAGAAGGGGATATTGGCAAATAAAGATGCACCCAGAAGATTCAGACAAAACTGCCTTTATTACTCCTTTTGGGTTGTACCAATTTAGGTACATGCCATTTGGACTAAAAGGGGCACCAGCAACATTCCAAAGGCTAGTAGATTATATTTTAAACTCCTTACCATATACAAGAGCCTACTTGGATGACATTATAGTATTTTCAAACTCGTTCAATGAACATATAACTCATATGGAACAAGTATTGACCAGGCTAAGGAGAGTAGGATTAACCCTGAATGTAGAAAAATGTAAATTGGTACAGTCAGAGTCAGAATACCTGGGACACAAAATAGGAAACGGTATCATAACCCCATTAAGGGAAAAAACAGAAAAATTTAAAAGCGCAGCAGTCCCGAATACAAAGAAAAAAATTCGGTCATTTTTGGGGTTGGCAGGATATTATCAAAAATTCATACCAAATTTTGCAACAATTGCTACACCTTTGACGGAGTTAACAAGAAAGGGGGCCGTAGACCCCGTTAAATGGTCAGAAATTGAACAAAATGCATTCGATACACTGAAAGATGCTCTTTGTAGCAAAAGGATACTGAGAAATCCAGATTTTTCCTTACCATTTGTGCTACAAACTGACAGTTCAGATTACGGATTAGGGGCAGTTTTGTCCCAAATTTTTGAAGATGGGGAACACCCAATCATATTTATACCAAGAAAATTGTCAAAAGCAGAATTAAATTACTGCATAATTGAAAAAGAATCTCTTGCAAGAACATACACAGTCAAAAAAATCGACTATTATGTATATGGACGAAAATTTATAATAGTGACGGATGACAAACCATTGAGATGGCTAAATATAATGAAGCCAGATAACCGAAGATTGGCACGATGGGCCCTGTGCCTACAAGAATACGACTTCGAAATAAAATCAAGACCGGGGACAGATAACGCGAACGCTGACGGCATGTCCCGATTGGAATAAAGAGATATATGAATAATAGGGAGAAAAATAAAATGTTGGATGGGCTGTGCCTTGATAACATAAATAATAAGGGGGGGGGGGAAGAGGTCAAATGCCCATGGGGAATAAATCAAGATGGTTACAAAATAGAGATGAATGACCTACAACGGGTTGGGGGAAAGCTGGGAGATATTGAATACCGAGTCGGATTGGAAAAATTTCGAAAGGAATCTGAGATTAGTATTATCAATTCAAAAGATATGTCGATCCTTTATAAGGGGGAGGAATCCCTTGGGGAAGATCCCCTGCGAGAAGTCGTGAGAGATAGTCCTTTTCCTAAAAGTACAAAAGGTGGACAAGTTGTTTCCACAGCTGGAAATTAAGAGGCTAGTGCAGCCAAATTTTTCATGATGCCTGGCATCATCGAAAGTGCCAGGAACTGATTCTCTGCTCCTCTCAAATGTAAATTCGTGAGAACAGAAAAATTTTTGTTTTTGATTGTGCTGTGCAAAATGAATTTCTACGAATCTTGGGAATGACGACGAATCCTGAAGCGATGGAAGTACCGACACTGGTGGAAGAGAGAAGATACAAGTTTAGTGATTTTGAGTTTAATGTTATTTATTTTATGTCTGAGTTTCCAGCCAATCCACCGGGGATGCGGGCCATTTATCTTCGGAGGGAGGTGTTAGAACCCTCGGTCCCAGTTTGTTCAGATAAATGTCCCTCCGAGATTCATTTCTTTTGGTCCCTTAATTATTTTCCTTCCCCGAGTAATAATTATTAATTTTCCTTTAATTTTGTGACGCCATTTTAGGTCCTCTTAATTGAATAGTTACTTAATACACCACGAAGTAAGAACGTGCGCATTTAGGGATGGTTGACCAGTAACTTAGTAAGTCCTCGGATTGGCTGGAAAAATTCATTACCACCCCGTACCCCGTCACAAACACGCGGCTAGCGAAGCGGGCTGGAAGAAAGAGAATTTTTATACTATATACTCTTTTAACTTTTTAGTCTAGGTCGAGTCTAAAGACATAGTTCGAAATCGTATCGGTAACCCTTGGCTTTAAAAGTGGCCCTGGGACTATTCGATCACGCTAGGAGATACGGAACCGTTGGAGTAACCGCGGAAATCCCATTATTTTGGGCCAACGAGGGATTCACCCCCTCCAGTAAGTGGAATAGCAACCTCTTTGCACCTTTTTTGCCTTAAAAGTGGTGACCCCGTACGTTAAACCTCCAATAAGATTAACTTTAGGAATACAAAACGCAGAAGCTAAGTCTAAAGGGGCCCAAAATCCCTCTTTTACCTTTTTTTGCCACCCCATCCAAAAGTCCCCTAAGACATCTGATCGAATTCTGAGATACGAGCATCTATCTTGCTCAAAGTAATCGAACGCTCCAATAGATATACACCCGCTAAAGGAATGATCATATAGCTCCTAGGGCAAGAGTGCTAAATAATACAAATTTTTAGTTGTTTACACGCAACTTTTAACATATAGAAGGGCATTTTCTCGTCTATGATCGGTACAGAATTCCAGGGATTAATGTCTGGGCCTGGTGGAGACAACTTGTGGCGCACATATAGGGGGTGTTCAGATAGATAAGCTAGCCTACGCCGACGATATCAACGAAATGGCTGAAACACCCGAGGATCTACAAGCCGTTCTTAACGACGTCTTCGAAGCCACTAGTTCTTTTGGAATGATCATAAATGTATCAAAAACAAAGGCTATGTGCTGCTCACGAAAGCCGCAGGATACAGTTAAGCCAGACCTGAAACTTAATGGAGAGAGTATCCAGTGGGCTGACGAGTTCCCTTACCTCGGTAGTCTGATCACCAGCGACAATAGTCCATCAAAAGACATCAAAAGACGTCTCGCCCTCGCGAGTTCCAGTTTCAAGGCCCTTATGCCCATATGGCGAAGCAAGGATTTGTCTCTGCGGCTTAAGACACGACTTTTTGATACCCTGATCATCCCCATCGCAATCTACTCATATGAAACATGGACACTGAAGGTAAATGACAACCGTCGACTTGCAGCATTTGAAACTAAGTGCCTCCGCCGCATCGGCGGGATCACTTACCTTGATAGAATCTCAAATGTCGAACTTTTCGAGCGCCTTAAAGTACAACAAACAATTCTCATGAAGATCCAGCTCCAGCAACTTTGATGGCTCGGTCACGTACAACGGATGAGTCGGTCCCGTCTCCCAAAAATCACCTTCGAAGGCCAAATTCACGGTTCTCGTCCTCGTGGTCGTCACCCAAAAAGGTGGAAGGAAAACTTTGCACCTCACCGCCTCTCGGACCTTCTTCGCCTAGCAAAAGACCGTGAAGCATACAGAAGGCACATCCACGCCGTTACGAAGAAAGAGGCCCCAAGACGACCTTCAAGGACGGATGGGACTTAAGTAAGTAAGTAAGTAAGTAATGTCTGGGCCAGGAGTATAATAGCAATTGTCGCGGAGAGTGAGGGCACTAGGGCCAAGGGGGCCCAAAATTGGCCTGGAGGCTTTTGTTTTTGATCAAGGGAAACCTTACAGCGGCACGTTTTCGGAAAAAAGGAGCCTAATTTACAGAAATACTTATATCATTAAATTTCTCAGAGGAAAAAAAAATTGACGAAAGTGGCCTATATCGATTTATACCCCTAAATGTACAAAACATTATTAGTGGGGGCCCTGAGTTTTTAAGCAGTCAGTACCCCCGGAATACAAGCGGTCCCCTTGGAATGCAAGCGGTCAGAAAGGAAAATTAACATTGAATTTCTAGCGGAGCTCTCTGACGTCACGCAACACACCTGTACAATGCGGTCAGCTGTTTCTAGGCGACATTCCCGCCCTTGGCAAGATTAGGTGACACACCCCCTTTTTTCTTCTACAATACACAAATCCTTTTTCCCAGAGTATTTCTACGGCATGCCCTTTGACGTTACGGCAGCCATAGGGAAAATAACATTGGATTTCAAAAGGCAAGATAGGGAAATTAACATTGAGTTTCAAAGGCAGCCCTCTGACGTCAAGTGATACAACTGTTTCTAGGCGACATTCCTGCCCTTGGCAAGAGTTCAATGGTTAGGTCGGGTGTTTTTTCTATGTCACACCCCTGGCAAGTTTCCCAGAGATATTTACTCGGAGTGTGGTCTGTATAATACACAAGTTTTAATGTGAAGCTCCTAACCCCTCACCCATGTTTCTAGCGGATGGTTTCTGACGTCACGGTGCACACCCCCGTTTCAAGCGCATGTTAAACCACGTGACACACCTTCGCAATTAAAGGGTCAGATAAGTGGAGCTACCAACCCCTCGCACCTAGACAATGCAGTCACCGGCTCTATTAAAGGGAACACACTTGGCTAAGACTCCATGACACACCCTTTTGACTCCAATGACGTCATACAACTTACCCAGTTTCAAACAGACAGGTTTAATTCTTGACAAAATTTTGCGTATCCCTACCACGGGAACCCATAGGGGGGGGGCATCCCCGCTTGTAGCTCACACCATACATAATGATTGCGCAACAGTGTCAAATAATACTTTTTTTCATTAACCTTTTTTTCTTCCATGGGAAAAATTCTTTAATGTCCACACCTTAACTTTTAAGCTTTATTTCAA
>NC_142796.1:91766461-91821461 GCF_049724085.1 Artemia sp. Qi Xiang Cuo
AACTCTCGCCAAGGACGAGAATGTCGCCTAGAAACAGGTGTGTCGCGGGACGTCAGAGGGCTGCCTTTGAAACTCAATGCTAATTTCCCTATCTGGCCCTTTGAAATCCAATGTTATTTTCCCTATGTTAATTTCCACTATCTGGCCGTTTGAAATCCCATGTTATTTTCCCTAAGACTGCCGTGACGGGAGATGGCATGCTGTAGAAATACTATGGGGAAAGGGATTTGTGTGTTGTAGAAAAACAAAGGGGGTGTGTCACCTAACCTTACCAAGGGCGGGAATGTCACCTATAAATAGTTGACCGCATTGTATAGGTGTGTCGTGTGACGTCAGAGGGCTCCGCTAGAAATCCAATGTTATTTTTCCTAACTGACCGCTTGTATTCCGGGGGGACCGCTTGTATTCTGGGGGTACTGACCGCTTGAAAACTCAGAGCCCCCACTACTAACATTGTTTTTCTTTCATTTGCAAGAGAGATTCAGCGTAAGAAGACTGATTGAAGGGTACCTTAAGGAAAACAATAAAGAAAAATATCAACTCTTAGCGCGGGTAAGTCAGTCAGTTTAATAACCTGAAAAGGAGTTTCAGGTTTCAAGAGACCCCTGTCTCTCCTCCCAAGTCATAATTTTGTTTTCACCTTGCTCCCCGACATCTCCTGAATATTTAAACTTGACTCCCCTCCTCTCTTCTCGATATAAAGCAGATAAAAATGTTTTAATAGTTTTGTTAAATATGATTTCTTTTGGCTACAATTTATTAATGTGAGTAAAGTATATTAATAATGTCACTTCTATGGATTTTTTGGACTCCGTCGCTTCTTGCTTCGTCTGTATATTGCATCGTTAATTCAATGTATATTTACTTCAAAACGTGTGTAAATAAAATAAATATTATTGTGTAAATAATTAAGCTATACAAATAACACTGCTTAATATTCAAATCAACTGGATTATTTTCGAAGCTATCCTGCTTACACCTTTTAATTTTTCAACAATACTGCTAAACGTGCGTTTTCCTCTTTTCAAAAACTGTTGCTCAGTTGAATTTGTCCTAATTTCGTTATATTCAGCTTTACGGTGCAGGTTTTCCATTGCTTCGTCTACAAGGTCCACCATTTTTTCTTTATTACGTTCATTATTTTCATTACTGGATTTTTGGGCTCCCTTTGGATATAAAGTACTTATACTGTCGTCCTTGATTTGATCAATTTTTCCTTCATGATGCATCAACTGATATTCTGATTCATTATCATAATGCTCTGCTCTTTCAGTATTCAACTGACTAGATTCATGATATCCTTCTTCTGTGTGATGTTGAGCTTCTTCCTCTTTCTTTTTGCGATAGAACTCCAACTGTGAAGCTATAGCCGTTTTAAAGTTTAAAACTGTTATAACGGTGTACGCAGCACCTTCCAAATACCCAAGTGCAACTTCTTTTGCTTGAATATCTTGTTCGAATTCTTCAAACGCAATATCTGATTCAATCAATTCTTCGGGGACTAATTCTATCGGGTTTGTTCGTTTGTTCTGCCGCCTCCCAGAATACAAAGGGAAACCCTAAAAAGAAAAGATCTAGACAAATAGTTAAAATGACAACATATGCTGAAGAAGAATGGCGAGGAGGATGACGCCTCTCCAAAGCCATTAACAGTGCACGAAGGGTCCAATGATTGTTGATGTTTCAGTTGCCAGCAGGGTTGCCACCTGTTGCACGAACGTGCTATTTTAGCACTATTTCATAATGTGTAGCCTTGTAGCACATTCTACATTGAATGTAGCACTTTTTCTCTTTTTGACCAATTTAAAAATATAGACATATAAAATACAAAGGCAGTGGTTCACATCCAAATATATTTCAGAACATTTTTATGTATGACAATAATCTAAATTTATTTAAGTACGGGATGTGCGTGTGTGTGTGTGCCTTTTCCCATTCAGTCCTCTGATCAGACACATTTTCTTATGGATACATTTTTATTAATATAAATTAAAAAATATTATGCGACACGCGATTATGCGACAAGCGATTATTGCAATTTGTGACACGCGCAAGATTTTTTTTACTATTGCGCCGAAAATCACTATTTAGAAAATAGCGACGAAGACCACACTGCCTTTTTATCACAAACAACAAAAACACGAAGAACAATAGAGAATTCTGTTTGTAAGACAGTGAAGATAATTTGAATGAATATTTCGGCCCTATGCTTTGAAAAATTTTGCTTTTTGGTTTGATTGGTCGCATTTTGTTGGGAGTCTTCTTTTTTTTATATGTTTTTGTCTTGCCGAGGATAGCCCTTGGACATAGGGCCGAAATATTCATTCAAATTATCTTCACTGTCTGAAAAAAAAGAATTCCCTATTGTTCTTCTTGTTTTTGTTGTTTATCACTATTTAGTACGTGAATTCGAGCAATTGTAGCACTTTAGGAGCTGACCGTTGAGGCAACTCTGGTTGCCAGATATTTCCATGGGTAGAATTGGCAAGTCTAATTCCCAGTCTCGTGGCATCATTGATTAAGCCCCAAAACTTGGATTAGCAAGAAACATCAATCCACTGCGCTACCACCGTGTGACACAATAGTAAAAATGACACAAGAAGTATCAAAGAAGCGCTGTAAGTAGACAAAAAGGAAGAAAATAAGAATAAGTGCAGTAGGAGATTGATATCGTGTTTGATGTACCTAAGATCGAAACATTTTCGAAAATTTAATTATTTAATACATGTTTTCGTAAACATGAGCATAAATTTTGTACAAGCTTTTTATTAGCAACCAAGTTATTAGCTCCACATAATGCTCCCACTCTTAATATTTTTATATGTTCTTAATATCGTATAGGCTTAATGCACATTCTTAATATTCAGGAAAAAACGATTAAACAAAACGGGTTTATTACCTGTTGCACTAAGTATTTCTACTTTACTATAAAGCTAAAGTATTAGTATTTAAAGTGTTTAAAGTATTAAGCTATTACTATAGTTTTGGCTCGTTAACGGACGACCTTAAACACGTCTTGAAGAGGGACTTCCAGTGAATCAAAATTAATTCATAGCTTTTCTGTCATCAAAAGTTAAAACTTAATTGCAGTGTTTTACATCTAAAAATGGGAATAAACCTTGGGCCCCCCCCCCGCCCGGATGATTAATCTAAATCATGAAACACCTATAGCTCTTCTATCTAAATGTTCTTTAGGTAATACTGTCTTTTGGTTTCTAAGTAAAATTAGTTTCTAAGTAAAATATAGAGACGCATAAAGACGAGCCAAGTCTTAGATGAAGGCAATGAAAAGCTGTACTGTATTGAATAAAAATCTTGCTTATTTATGTATCTATTTATTTATATGCTATTTATATATGAATATATTCCTCATCTCCCCTTGAAACACAGGGTAATATGGTTTGCGTTACTTTTTTGGCGCAAACGTTTTTTATCCTGCCTACTTTGGAAATAACCATCGTCCCATGCTAATTACATATATGTTTTGAATACCAAAACAAATTGAGATTTTTTAATTTTCACATGGCGAAATGCGGAGTGCTCCTAGAATCTATGAGAAAACTGCCGAATAAATTCTTTATGTCTTTATGTCTTTATGTAAAATTCTTATGGTAAATTGAATTAAGTTAATTCAATTTACCTGTAGTTGACAACACTTCAATTTGAACAAAAATGTTTACTGAATATTTAAATCTGTTAAAATATTGAAATTTTCATGCTTACCAAGCTGTATTCAACCATTCAAACTAAATGAAACATTACAAGCCCAAGAGGTTCTCTTGTGGCTATTAAATGTTTACTATAATTTGAAAAGAGTTAATATCTTCCAAACAAAGCAGTAAGGATAATAGGTATGTATGTTAATTCGTGAGGATTTTGTGCTGTTTCTGGGTCTTTGGGTTTGCATAAAGTTGGTATACTACGTGATTATCAAGCTGCAATTTTTGTTTTCCAGTGTACAAATAATCTAGCCCCAATGGTTTAAGCCGTCCTAGCTAAGTGGTTGGCGCGCTGGGTTGGAAATCCTTTGTCCGAGGGGCGTGTGTTCGATTCCTGGCGTGGCGGGTTATTTGGTTTAGGTCAGGGTCAGTGGCGTGACTCTGTATGCTCAGCGAGAGTCGACCCAGCTCTAAAGGGGTCCCTGAAGAAATCTGGGGAAGGTAAGCAGGAAGAGTATAGAGCATAAGATGCCTGGCCCAAGCCCCCCGTTGCGCTTCCGGTTTGGACCGTACGGGTCTAGTGCCGTCATACTTACTTACTTTATGAGTTTTACTCTGCTAATAGTGTTTTTACCGTGTGTTAGTAATATAATTTTTTGCGTGCTAATAGTGATATTCTTGATTATGAAACTAGGTTTAGTGACAAGTTTGGGTTTGGGCATAGGAGGAGCACATGGTCCAGGTTTTGATTGCAGTTTCTTGGAACTTCTGTGTTGAACTCGTTACCAATACTCATTGGGGTAGCTGAATCTTTTGTTCCTTCTTTTTTTTCTCTTTCTCGTTTTTTTTTATTTTTTGTTAATCATTATTGTATTAGAGTTGATGAAAATGACTAGTATCTTCTACTGTACGCTAGCAAGAACCTCAGTTTTTTCATTAATGCAGCGTTTGGATTTTGTAAAAATTATTTTTCTTTTTGTGAATTAAAAGAACTAAAACCGAAACAATATAAAAAACGCAGCGTATATCCATTTTTGAGGGCTGAATATTTTGTCCCCTTCCTCCAAACACAGAATTTTAGTTGCTCGAACATTTCACCTAAAAAATTTTCCTTAAATTTTTAACTTGATTCCCCAGTTGTGAGATAGTACTGGGTATATTTACCAAATTTCTAAGTTACCAAATATAATCACTAAACTTGTGAACTTTTAAAGTTGAAAGCTATCTAAAGGTCCAGGGGGACTCCTAATATGGGCATAGAGTCCCTAGGGAGATGGTTTTCTCACGGAGAATTAAAAAACAGGATTTTTCTCACTTGAAAAAACAGGAATTTTCTCACTTTTATGGATATTTCTTGGACGGTTATGAGTGTTAGTCAATTTATTTGATGTTTTTCATGGATGTCAACAGCAATTTATGTCTGTTTTATGGTTTTTGTCAGTGAGAATGAAAAAACATGATTTTGATGGATGTTTCTTGGATGTTCTCACTTTGATGGATGTTTCTTGGATGTTCTCACTTTGATGGATGTTTCTTGGATGTTCTCACTTTGATGGATGTTTCTTGGATGGTTATGAGTAACACATGACACATGAAACATGACACATGACACATGACACATGAGACATGAGACATGACACATGACACATGACACATGACAAGTGACACGTGACACGTGACACAAAACACATGACACAACACATGACACGTGACACGTGACACATGACACATGACACAACACATGAGACATGACACATGACACATGACACATTACACATGACACGAAACATGACACATGACGAATGACACATGACACATGACATAAGAATGACGTAATCAAATAGGACAAATGGATTTTCTGAGAAATTGATTACATAATCGGTAGAACCCTATCAGGAGGTCGTGACGGGGATCCATATATGGACATAGAATAACGTAATCGACTAGGACAAATGGATTTCTGAGAAATTTATTACATAATCAGTAGAACCCTATCAGAAGGTCATGACGGGAGTCCATATATGCGCATAGAATGACGTAATCGACTAGGACATTTGGATTTCGGAGAAATTGATTACATAATCTATAGAACCCTATCAGAAGGTCATGATGGGAGTCCATACATGGGCATTGAATGACGTAATTGACTAGGACAGTTGGAATATTTCAGTAGTGTTTTGTCGTGGTTTACCTTGTCACAGTTACATTCTCTTGATTTTTCAAAGTTTATTTTGAATTTCTTTCGGTGAAATGCAAGAGTTGGAATATTTCAGTAGTGTTTTGTTGCGGTTTACCTTGTCATAGTTACATTCTCTTGATTTTTCAAAGTTCATTTGGTTTTCTTTCATTGAAATGCAAGAGTTGGAATATATCAGTAGTGTTTTGTTGTGGTTTACCTTGTCACAGTTATATTCTCTTGATTTTTCAAAGTTCATTTTGAATTTCTTTCATTGAAATGCAAGGGTTGGAATATTTCAGTAGTGGTTTGTTGTGGTTTACCTTGTCACAGTTACATTCTCTCGATTTTTCAAAGTTCATTTTGAATTTCTTTCATTGAAATGCAAGAGTTGGATTATTTCAGTACTGGTTTGTCGTGGTTTACCATTTCACAGTTACACTTTCTTGATTTTTCAAAGTTCATTTTGAATTTCTTTCATTGAAATGCAAGAGTTGAATTATTTCAGTAGTGTTTTGTTGTGGTTTACCATTTCACACTTACATTCTCTTGATTTTTCAAAGTTCATTTTGAATTTATTTCGTTCAAATGCAAGAGTTTGAATATTTCAGTAGTGTTTTGTCATGGTTTACCTTGTCACAATTACATTCTCTTGATTTTTCAAAGTTCATTTTGAATTTCTTTCGTTAAAATGCAAGAGTTGGAATATTTCAGTAGTGTTATGTCGTGGTTTACTTTGTCACAGTTACATTCTCTTGATTTTTCAAAGTTCATTTTGTATTTCTTTCATTGAAATGGAAGGGTTCGAATATCTCAGTAGTGGTTTGTTGTGGTTTACCTTGTCACAGTTACATTCTCTTGATTTTTCAAAGTTAGTTTTGAATTTATTTAATTGAAATGCAAGATTTGGAATATTTCACTAGTGTTTTGTCGTGGTTTACCTTGTCACAGTTACATTCTCTTGATGTATAAAAGTTCATTTTGAATTTCTTTCGTTGAAATGCAAGACTTAGAATATTTCGGTAGTGTTTTGTTGTGGTTTACCTTGTCAAAGTAATATTTTCTTTATTTTTCAAAGTTCATTTTGGTTTTCTTTCGTTGAAATGCAAGAGTTGGAATATTTCAGTAGTGTTTTGATGTGGTTTACCTTGTCACAGTTACGTTCTCTTGATTTTTCAAAGTTCATTTTGGTTTTCTTTTAGTGAAATGCAAGAGTTGGAATACTTCAGTAGTGTTTTGTTGTGGTTTACCTTGTCACAGTTATATATTTCTTGATTTTTGGTTTTACCTTGTCACAGTTACATTCTCTTAATTTTTCAAAGATCATTTTGAATTTCATTCGTTGAAATGCAAGAGTTGGAATATTTCAGGAGTGTTTTGTTGTGGTTTACCTTGTCACAGTTACACTTTCTTGATTTTTCAAAGTTCATTTTGAATTTCTTTCGTTGAAATGCAAGAGTTGGAATATTTCAGTAGTGTTTTGTTGTGGTTTACCTTTTCACACTTACATTCTCTTGATTTTTCAAAGTTAATTTCGAATTTCTTTCATTGAAATGCAAGAGTTGGAATATTTCAGTAGTGTTCTGTCGTGGTTTACCATGTAACAGTTACATTCTCTTGATTTTTCAAAGTTCATTTGAATTTCTTTCGTTGAAATGCAAGAGTTGGATTATTTCAGTAGTGTTTTGTCATGGTTTACCTTGTCACAGTTACATTCTACTAATTTTTCAAAGTTCATTTTGAATTTCTTTCAATGAAATGCAAGAGTTGGATTATTTCAGTAGTGTTTTGTTGTGCTTTACCTTGTCACAGATACATTCTCTTGATTTTTCAAAGTTCATTTTTAATTTCTTTCATTGAAATGCAAGAGTTGGAATATTTCAGTAGTGTTTTGTCATGGTTTACCTTGTCACAGTTACATTCTCTTGATTTTTCAAAGTTCATTTTGGATTTCTTTCGTTGAAATGTAGGAGTTGGAATATTTCAGTAATGTTTTGTTGCGGTTTACCTTGTCACAGATACATTCTCTTAATTTTTCAAAGTTCATTACGAATTTCTTTCATTTAAATGCAAGAGTTGGAATATTTCAGTAGTGCTTTGTCATGATTTACCTTGTCACAATTACATTCTCTTGATTTTTCAATGTTCATTTGAATTTCTTTCATTGAAATGCAAGAGTTGGATTATTTCAGTAGTGTTTTGTTGTGCTTTACCTTGTCACAGTTACATTCTCTTAATTTTTCAAAGTTCATTTTTAATTTCTTTCTTTGAAATGCAAGATTTGAAATATTTCAGTAGTGTTTTGTCGTGGTTTACCTTGTCACAGTTACATTCTCTAGATTTTTCAAAGTTCATTTTGAATTTCTTTAGTTGAAATGAAAGAGTTGGAATATTTCAGTAGTGTTTTGTCGTGGTTTACCTTGTCACAGTTACATTCTCTTAATTTTTCAAAGTTCATTTTGAATTTCTTTCGTTGAAATGTAAGATTTGGAATATTTCAGTAGTGTTTTGTCAGTGTTTACCTTGTCACAGATACATTCTATTAAATTTTCATAGTTCATTTCGAATTTCATTCATTGAAATGTAATGGTTGGAATATTTCAGTAGTGTTTTGTCGTGGTTTACTTTGACATAGTTATATTATCTTGATTTTTCAATGTTCACTTGAATATATTAAATTGTAATTCAATAGTTGGATTATTTCCGTAGTGTTTTGTCGTAGTTTACAATGTCACAATTGCATTTTCTTTATTTTTCAAAGTTAATTTCGGATTTATTTCTATGAACTGTAAGAGTTGGAATATTTCAGTAGTGTTTTGTCATGGTTTAACTTGTCACAGATACATTCTCTTGATTTTTCAAAGTTCATTTCGAATTTCTTTCATTGAAATGCAAGAGTTGGAATATTTCAGTAGTGTTTTGTCGTGGTTTACTTTGTCGCAGTTACATTCTCTTGATTTTTCAAAGTTCATTTGAATTTCTTACATTGTAATGCAAGAGTTGGATTATTTCAGTAGTGTTTTGTTGTGGTTTACCTTGTCACACTTACATTCTCTTAATTTTTCAAAGTTCATTTTGGATTTCTTTCAATGAAATGCAAGAGTTGGAATATTTCAATGGTGTTTTGTTGTGGTTTACCTTGTCACAGTTACATTTTCATAATTTTGCAAAGTTCATTTTGAATTTCTTTCATTGAAATGCAAGAGTTGGAATATTTCAGTAGTGTTTTGTCGTGCTTAACCATTTCACAGTTACATTATCTCGATTTTTCAAAGTTCATTTTGAATTTCTTTAGTTGAAATGAAAGAGTTGGAATATTTCAGCAGTGTTTTGTCGTGGTTTACCTTGTCACAGTTACATTGTCTTGATTTTTCAAAGTTCATTTTTAATTTCTTTCATTGAATTGCAAGAGTTGGATTATTTCAGTAGTGTTTTGTTATGGTTTACCTTGTCACTGTTACATTCTCTTGATTTTTCAAAGATCATTTTTAATATCTTTCGTTGAAATGCAAGAGTTGTAATATTTAATTATTGTTTTTTCGTTGTTTACCTTGTCAAATTTAAATTATCTTGATTTTTCAATGTTCATTTTGTATTTCTTTCATTGACATGCAATAGTTTGATTATTTCAGTTGTGTTTTGTCGTGTTTTACCTTATCACAGTTACATTCTCTTGATTTTTCAAAGTTCATTTTGAATTTCTTTCGTTGAAATGCAAAAGTTGGAATATTTCAGTAGTGTTTTGTTGTGGTTTACCTTGTCACAGTTACATTTTCATAATTTTTCAAAGTTCATTTTGAATTTCTTTCATTGAAATGCAAGGGTTGGAATATTTCAGTAGTGGTTTGTTGTGGTTTACCTTGTCACAGTTAAATTCTCTTGATTTTTCAAAATTCATTTTGAATTTCTTTCGTTGAAATGCAGGAGTTGGAATATTTCAGTAATATTTTATTCTTGTTTACCATGTCACAGTAAAATTGTCTGGATTTTTAAAAATTCATTTTGAATTTCTTTCATTGAAATGCAAGAGTTGGATTATTTCACTAGTGTTTTGTCGTGGTTTACCTTGTCACAGTTACATTCTTTTGATTTTTCAAAGTTCATTTTGAATATCTTTCATTGAAATGCAAGATTTTGAATATTTCAGTAGAGTTTTGTCTTGGTTTACCTTGTCACAGTTAAATTATCTTGATTTTTCAAAGTTCATTTTGTATTTCTTTCATTTACATGAAAGAGTTGGAATATTTCAGTATTGTTTTGTCGTGTTTTACCTTATCACAGTTACAATTTCTTGATTTTTCAAAGTTCATTTTAAATTTCTTTCGTTGAAATGCAAAAGTTGGAATATTTCAGTAGTGTTTTGTTGTGGTATACCTTGTCACAGTTAAATTTTAATGATTTTGAAAAGTTAATTTAGTTTTTTTTTAATTGAAATTAAAAAGTTTGAATATTTAAGTAGTGTTTTTTAGTGGTTTACCTTGTCAATGTTAAATTCTCTTTATTTTTAAAATTTAATTTGAATTTCTTAAATTGTAATGCAAGAGTTGGATTATTTCAGTAGTGTTTTGTTGTGGTTTACCTTGTCACACTTACATTCTCTTAATTTTTCAAAGTTCATTTTGGATTTCTTTCGATGAAATGCAAGAGTTGGAATATTTCAATGGTGTTTTGTTGTGGTTTACCTAGTCACAGTTACATTCTCTTATTTTCTCAAAGTTCATTTTGAATTACTTTCGTTGAAATGCAAGAGTTGGAATAGTTCAGTAGTGTTTTGTCATGGTTTACCATGTCATAGTTACATTATATTGATTTTTCAAAGTTCTTTTTGAATTTCTTTCATTGAAATGCAAGAGTTGGAATATTTCAGTAGTGTTTTGTCATGGTTTACCTTGTCACAGTTACATTCTATTAATTTTTCAAAGTTCATTTTGAATTTCTTTCGTTGAAATTTAAGAGTTGGAATATTTCAGTAGTGTTTTGTCGTGGTTTACCTTGGCATAGATACATTCTATTGATTTTTCAAAGTTCCTTTTGAATTTCTTTCATTGAAATGCAAGAGTTGGATTATTTCAGTACTGGTTTGTCGTGGTTTACCATTTCACAGTTACATTCTCTTGATTTTTCAAAGTTCATTTTGAATTTCTTTCATTGAAATGCAAGAGTTGGATTATTTCAGTAGTGTTTGGTTGTGGTTTACCATTTCACAGCTACATTCTCTTGATTTTTCAAAGTTCATTTTGAATTTATTTCGTTGAAATGAATGAGTTAGAATATTTCAGTAGGGCTAAGTCGTGGCTTACATTGTCATAGTTACATTTTATTAATGTTTCAACGTTAATTTCGGATTTCTTTCATTGAAATGCAACAGTTGGAATATTTTAGTAGTGTTATATCGCGGTTTACTTTGTCACAGTTACATTCTCCTAATTTTTCAAAGTTCATTTTGAATTTCTTTCATTGAAATGCAAGGGTTGGAATATTTCAGTAGTGTTTTGGCGTACTTTACCATATCACAGGTAAATTGTCTTGATTTTTCAAAGTTCATTGTGTATTTCCTTCGTTGAAATTCATGAGTTGGAGTATTTCAGTAGTTTTTTTTCGTGATTTACCATGTCACAGTTAAATTCTCTGGATTTTTCAAAATTCATTTTGTTTTTATTTCATTGAAGTGCAAGAGTTGGATTATTTCAGTAATGTTTTGTCGTGGTTTACCTTGTCACAGTTACATTCTCTCGATTTTTCAAAGTTCATTTTGAATTTCTTTCGATGAAAAGCAAGAGTTGAAATATTTCAGTAGTGTTTTTTTGTGGTTTACCTTGTCACAGTTATATTTTCTTTATTTTTAAAAGTTCATTTAGGTTTTCTTTCATTAAAATGCAAGAGTTGGAATATTTCAGTAGTGTTTTGTCGTGGTTTACCATGTCACAGTTACATTCTCTTGATTTTTCAAAGATCATTTGGGATTTCTTTAGTTGAAATGCAAGAGTCGGAATATTTCAGAAGCATTTTTTCGTGGTTTACATTATCACAGTTTCAATCTTTTGATTTTTGAAAGTTAATCTTGAACTTCTTTCGTTGAAATGCAAGTTGGGTTATTTTACGAGTATTTCGTCATGGTTTACCATGTCACAGATACATTCCCTGATTTTTCAAAGTTCATTTTGGATATCTTTCTTTGAAATAAAAGAGTCGGAACATTTCAGTAATGTGTTGTTTTGTTTTAATTTGAAACAATTACATTCTATTGATTTTTCTAAGTTCATTTTGGATTTCTTTCATTGAAATGCAAGAGTTGGAATATTTCAGTAGTGTTTTGTCGTGGTTTACCTTGGCATAGATACATTCTCTTGATTTTTCAAAGTTCATTTTGGATTTTTTTCATTGAAATGCAAGAGTTGGAATATTTCAGTAGTTTTTTGTTGTGGTTTACCTTGTCAGAGTTACATTTTCTTGATTTTCAAAGTTCATTTTGGATTTCTTTCATTGAAATGCCAGAGTTGGAATATTTCAGTAGTGTTTTGTCGTGGTTTACCTTGTCACAGTTACATTCTCTTGATTTTTCAAAGTTCATTTTGGATTTCTATCGTTGAAATGCAAGAGTTGAATTATTTCAGTAGTGTTTGGTAGTGGTTTACCTTGTCACAGTTACATTCTCTTGATTTCTCAAAGTTCATTTGGAATTTCTTTCGTTGAAAAGCAAGTTGGAATATTTCAGTAGTGTCTTGTCATGATTTAACCTTGTCACAGTTACATTCTCTTGATTTTTCAAAGTTCATTTTGAATTTCTTTCATTGAAATGCAAGAGTTGGAATATTTCAGTAGTGTTTTGTCGTGGTTTACCGTGTCAAAGTTACATTCTCTTGATTTTTCAAAGTTCATTTTGGATTTCTTTTGTTGGAATGCAAGAGTTGAAATATTTCAGTAGTGTTTTGTTGTGGTTTACCTTGTCACAGTTACATTTTCTTGATTTTTCAAAGTTCATTTTGAATTTCTTTCGTTGAAATGCAAGAGTTGGAATATTTCAGTAGTGTTTTGTCGTGGTTTACCTTGTCACAGTTACAATCTCTTGATTTTTCAAAGTTCATTTTGAATTTCTTTTATTGAAATGCAAGAGTTGGATTATTTCAGTAGTGTTTTGTCGTGGTTTACCTTGTCAAAGTTATATTCTCTTGATTTTTCAAAGTTCATTTTGGATTTCTTTCGTTGAAATGCAAGAGTTGGAATATTTCAGTAGTGTATTGTCATGCTTTAACTTGTCACAGTTAAATTTTCTCGATTTTTCAAAGATCATTTTGGATTTCTTTCATTGAAATGCAAGAGTTGGAATATTTCAGTAGTGTTTTCTCGTAGTTTACCTTACCACACTTGTATTCTCTTTATTTTTCAAAGATCATTTTGGATTTCTTTTGTTTAAATGCAAAAGCTGGAATATTTCAGTAGTGTTTTGCCGTGGTTTACTTTGTCACAGTTACATTCTTTTCATTTTTCAAAGTTCATTTGGGATTTCTTTCGGTGAAATGCAAAATTTGGCATATATCAGTAATGTTTTGTCGTAGTTTACTTTGTCACAGTTACATTCTCTTGATTTTTCAAAGTTCATTGTGGATTTATTTCGTTAAAATATGTCTTGTTGTGCTTTACCTTGACACAGTTACATTTTCTTGATTTTTGTTAGGTTAGGTTAGATCAAGTTAGGTTAGGTTAGGTTAAGTTAGTTTAGGTTAGGTTAGCCTACGTACTTGCGCGTACGTAGAAATTCAAAATGAACTTTGAAAAATCAAGAGAATGTAACTGTGACAAGGTAAACCACGACAAAACACTACTGAAATATTCCAACTCTTACATTTCAACGAAATAAATTCAAAATGAACTTTAAAAATTAATAGAATGTAACTGTGACAAGGTAAACCAAGATAAAACACTACTGAAATATTCCAATTCTTGCATTTCAATGAAAGAAATTCAAAAAGAACTTTGAAAAATCAAGAGAATGTAACTATGACATGGTAAACCATGACAAAACACTACTGAAATATTTCAACTCTTGCATTTCAATGAAAGAAATCCAAAATGAACTTTGAAAAATCATGAGAATGTAAGTGTGACAAAGTAAACCACAACAAAACACTACTGAAATATTCCAACTCTTACATTTCAATGAAAGAAATCCAAAATGAACTTTGAAAAATCAAGGGAATGTAACTGTGACATGGTAAACCACGACAAAACACTACTGAAATAATCCCACTTTCATTTCAATGAAAGAAGTTCAAAATGAATTTTGAAAAATCAAGAGAATATAACTGTGACAAGGTAAACCACGACAAAACACTTCTGAAATATTCCAACTCTTGCATTTCAACTAAAGAAATTCAAAATGAACTTTGAAAAATCAAGCTAATGTAACTGTGACAAGGTAAACCACGACAAAACACTACTGAAATATTCAAACTCTTGCATTTCAATGAAAGAAAACCGAAATGAACTTTGAAAAATCAAGAAAATGTAACTATGACAAGGTAAACCACAACAATACACTACTGAAATATTCCAACTCTTGCATTTCAACGAAAGAAATTCAAAATGAACTTTAAAAAATCAAGAAAATATAACTGTGACAAGGTAAACCACGACAAAACACTACTTAAATAATCCAAATCTTGCATTTCAATCAAATAAATCCATTCTTAATTTTTAAAAATCAAGATAATGTAACTGTGACAATTTAAACCACTACAAATCACTACTGAAATGTTCCAACTCTTTCCTTTCAACGAAAGAAATTCAAAATGAACTTTGAAAAACCAAGAGAATGTAACTCTGACAAGGAAAACCACGACAAAACACTACTGAAATATTCCAACTCTTGCATTTCAATGAAAGAAAACCGAAATGAACTTTGAAAAATCAAGAAAATGTAACTATGACAAGGTAAACCACAACAATACACTACTGAAATATTCCAACTCTTGCGTTTCAACGAAAGAAATTCAAAATGAACTTTAAAAAATCAAGAAAATGTAACTGTGACAAGGTAAACCACGACAAAACACTACTGAAATATTCCAACTCTTGCATTTCAATGAAAGAAATTCAAAATTAATTTTGAAAAATCAAGGTAAAGTAAGTGAGAAAAGGTAAACCACAACAAATCACTACTGAATTAACCAAACTCTTGCATTTCAATGAAATAAATCCAAAATGAACTTTGAAAAATCAAGAGAATGTAACTGTGACAAGGTAAACCACCACAAAACACTAGTGAAATAATCCAACTCTTGCATTTCAATGAAAGAAGTTCAAAATGAACTTTGAAAAATCAAGACAATGTAACTTTGACAAGGTAAACCACGACAAAACACTACTGAAATATTCCAACTCATGCATTTCAACGAAAGAAACTCAAAATGAACTTTGAAAAATCAAGAGAATGTAACTGTGACAAGGTAAACCACAAAAAACCACTACTAAAATATTCCAACCCTTGCATTTCAATGAAAGAAATTCAAATTGAACTTTGAAAAATCAAGAGAATGTAACTGTGACAAAGTAAACCACGACAAAACACTACTGAAATATTCCAACTCTTGCATTTCAAAGAAATAAATTCAAAAAGAACTTTGAAAAATAAAGAAAATGTAACTGTGACAAGGTAAACCACGACAAAACACTACTGAAATATTCCAACTCTTGCATTTCAACGAAATAAATTCAAAATGAACTTTGAAATATCAAGAGAATGTAACTGTGAAATGGTAAACCACAACCAAACACTACTGAAATAATCCAACTCTTGCATTTCAATGAAAGAAATTCAAAATGAACTTTGAAAATTCAAGAGAATGTAACTGTGAAATGGTAAACCACGACAAACCAGTACTGAAATAATCCAACTCTTGCATTTCAATGAAAGAAATTCGACATGAACTTTGAAAAATCAATAGAATGTATATATGACAAGGTAAACCATGACAAAACACTACTGAAATATTCCAACTCTTGCATATCAACAAAAGAAATTCAAAATGAACTTTGAAACATCAATAGAATATAACTGTGACTAGGTAAACCATGACAAAACGCTACTGAAATATTCCAACTCTTGCATTTCAATGAAAGAAATTCAAAAAGAACTTTGAAAAATCAATAGAATGTAACTATGACATGGTAAACCATGACAAAACACTACTGAAATATTCCAACTCTTGCATTTCAACGAAAGAAATCCAAAATGAACTTTAAAAAATTAAGAGAATGTAACTGTGACTAGCTAAACCACAAAAAAACACTATTGAAATATTTCAACTCTTGCATTTCATCGAACGAAATCCAAAATGAACTTTGAAAAATTAAGAGAATGTAAGTGTGACAAGGTAAACCACAACAAAACACTACTGAAATAATCCAACTCTTGCATTACAATCTAAGAAATTCAAATGAACTTTGAAAAATCAAGAGAATGTAACTGTGACAAAGTAAACCACGACAAAACACTACTGACATATTCCAACTCTTACATTTCAATTAAAGAAATTCGAAATGAACTTTGAAAAATCAAGAGAATGTATCTGTGACAAGTTAAACCATGACAAAACACTACTGAAATATTCCAACTCTTACATTTCATTGAAAGAAACCTAAAATGAACTTTGAAAATCAAAGAAAATGTAACTGTGACAAGGTAAAGTACAACAAAACACTACGGAAATAATCCAACTATTGTATTACTATGTAAGAAATTCAAATGAACTTTTGAAAATCAAGAGAATTTAACTTTGACAAGGTAAACCACGACAAAACACTACTGACATATTCCAACTCTTACATTTCAATGACAGAAATTCGAAATGAACTTTGAAAAATCAAGAGAATGTATCTGTGACAAGGTAAACCATGACAAAACACTATTGAAATACTCCAACTCTTACATTTCAACAAAAGAAATTCAAAATGAACTTTGAAAAATCATGAGAATGTAACAGTGACATAGTAATCCGCAGCAAAACACAAATGAAATATTCCAACTCTTGCATTTCATCGAGAAAAATTCAAAATAAACTTTGAAAAATCAAGAGAATGTAACTGTGACAAAATAAACCATGACAAAACACTACTGAAATATTCCAACTCTTGCATTTCAACTAAAGAAATTAAAAATTAACTTTGAAAAATTAAGATAATGTAACTGTGACATGGTAAATCACAATAAAACACTACTGAAATAATCCGACTCTTTCATTTCAATGATAGAAATAAAAAGGAACATTGAAAAATATATAGAATGTAATTGTAACAAGGTAAATCATGAAAAAGCACTACTTAAATATTCCAACTCTTGCATTTAAATGAAAGAAATTCGTAATGAACTTTGAAAAATCAATAGAATGTATCTGTGACAAGGTAAACCACAACAAAACATTACTGAAATATTCCAACTCCTGTATTTCAACGAAAAAAATCCAAAATGAACTTTGAAAAATCAAGAGAATGTAACTGTGACAAGGTAAACCATGACAGAACACTACTGAAATATTCCAACTCTTGCATTTCAATGAAAGAAATTAAAAATGAACTTTGAAAAATCAAGAGAATGTATCTGTGACAAGGTAAAGCACAACAAAACACTACTGAAATAATCCAACTCTTGCATTTCAATGAAATAAATTCAAAATGAACTTTGAAAAATTAATAGAATGTAACTGTGACAAGGTAAACCATGACAAAACACTACTGAAATAATCCAACTCTTGCATTTCAACGAAAGAAATTCAAATGAACTTTGAAAAATCAAGAGAATGTAACTGTGACATGGTAAATCACGACAGAGAACTACTGAAATATTCCAACTCTTGCATTTCAATGAAAGAAATTCGAAATGAACTTTGAAAAATCAAGAGAATGTAAGTGTTACAAGGTAAACCACAACAAAACACTATTGAAATATTCCAACTCATGCATTTCAACGAAAGAAATTCAAAATGAACTTTGAAAAATCAAGAAAATGTAACTGTGACAAGGTAAACCACAACAAAACACTACTGAAACATTCCCACTCTTGCATTTCAACGAATGAAATTCAAAATGATCTTTGAAAAATTACGAGAATGTAACTGTGACAAGGTAAACCATGGCAAAACACTATTGAAATATTCCAACTCTTGCATTTCATCGAAAGAAAACCAAAATGAACTTTGACAAATCAAGAGAATATAACTGTGACAAGGTAAACCACATAAAAACACTACTGAAGAATTCCAACTTTGGCATTTCACTGAAAGAAAAACGAAATGATCTTTGAAAAATCAAGAGAACGTAACTGTGACAAGGTAAACCACATCAAAACACTACTGAAATATTCCAACTCTTGCATTTCAACGAAAGAAATTCAAAATGAACTTTGAAAAAGCAAGAGAATGTAACTGTGACAAGGTAAACTACGACAAAACACTAGTGAAATAATCCAACTCTTACATTTCAGTGAAAGAAATTCAAAATGAACTTTGAAAAATCAAGACAATGTAACTGTGACATGGTAAACAATGACAGAACACTACTGAAATATTCCAACTCAAGAATTTCAACGAAAGAAATTCAAAATGAACTTTGAAAAATCAAGAGAATGTAACTGTGACAAGGTAAACCACAACAAACCACTACTGAAATATTCCAACCCTTCCATTTCAATGAAAGAAATACAAAATGAACTTTGAAAAATCAAGAGAATGTAACTGTGACAAAGTAAACCGCGACATAACACTACTGAAATATTCCAACTCTTGCATTTTAACGAAAGAAATTCAAAATGAACTTTGAAAAATCAAGAGAATGTAATTGTGAAATGGTAAACCACAACAAAACACTACTGAAATAATCCAAGTCTTGCATTTCAATGAAAGAAATGTAAACTGGACTTTGAAAAATCAAGAAAGTGTAACTCTGAAATGGTAAACCACGACAAACCAGTACTGAAATAATCCAACTCTTGCATTTCAATGAGAGAAATTCAAAATGAACTTTGAAAAATAGAGAGAATGTAACTGTGACAAGGTAAACCACAACAAACCACTACTGAAATATTCAAACCCTTGCATTTCAATGAAAGAAATTCAAAATGAACTTTGAAAAATCAAGAGAATATAACTGTGACAAGGTAAACCGCAACAAAACATTACTGAAATATTCCAACTCTTGCATTTCAATGAAAGAAAACCAAATGAACTTTGAAAAATAAAGAGAATGTAACTGTGACAAGGTAAACCGCAACAAAACACTAGTGAAATATTCCAACTCTTGCATTTCACCGAAAAAAATTCAAAATGAACTTTGAAAAATCAAGAAAATGTAACTGTGACAAGGTAAACCACGACAAACCACTACAGAAATATTCCAACTGTCCTAGTCGATTACGTCATTCAATGCCCATATATGGACTCCCGTCATGACCTCCTGATAGGGTTCTACCGATTATGTAATCAATTTCTCAGATATCCAACTGTCCTAGTCGATTACGTCATTCTATGCACATTTATGGACTCCCCTCATGACCTTCTGATAGGGTTCTACTGATTATGGAATCACTTTCTCAGAAATCCATTTGTCCTAGTCGATTACGTCATTCTATGTCCATATATGGACCCCCGTCACGACCTCCTGATAGGATTCTACCGATTATGTAATCAATTTCTCAGAAAATCCATTTGTCTTTGTTGATTACGTCATTCTTATGTCATGTGTCATGTGTCATTCGTCATGTGTCATGTGTCATGTTTCGTGCCATGTGTAATGTCTCATGTGTTGTGTCATGTGTCATGTGTCATGTGTCACGTGTCACGTATCATGTGTTGTGTCATGTGTCACTTTTCATGTGTCATGTGTCATGTGTCATGTGTCATGTGTCATGTGTTACTCATAACCATCCAAGAAACATCCATCAAAGTGAGAACATCCAAGAAACATCCATCAAAGTGAGAACATCCAAGAAACATCCATCAACGTGAGAACATCCAAGAAACATCTATCAAAATCATGTTTTTTCATTCTCACTGACAAAAACCATAAAACAGACATAAATTGATGTTGACATCCATGAAAAACATCAAATAAATTGACTAACACTCATAACCGTCCAAGAAACATCCATAAAAGTGAGAAAATTCCTGTTTTTTCAAGTGAGAAAAATCCTGTTTTTTCTTTCTCAGTCAGAAAACCATCTCCCTAGGGACTCTATTCCCATATTAGGAGTCCACCCTGAACCTTTAGATAGCTTTCTACTTTTTAATGAAACCTACTGACCGCACGGAATCTGTTTCAACTCAGGCCAAACCTTAACGAAATTTGTATCAATGAACAAAATTGTTTTCAAATTATTAATTAATTAATAATTTATTTTTAATTATTCTTTAATTCATAATTCAACTTATTTAATTATTACTAGTTACTTTAATTCAATTATTTTGATTATTGTTAATATTTATTATTGAATTTTTTAATTTGCTTTTATTCTATCAATTAATTAATAATTTATTAATCATTTTCATCTATTAACTGCGTCCTCTATTTTACTTTAATAAGAATAAAATTACAGAAATTACAAAATGATTATGACCATTAAATTATTTATTTGAAGTTTTGCGCCCCTAAATGCCTGTGCTCGGAGCAAGTCCCCCCTCTGACACCCTGAAACCGTCTGTTCAGACACTTACCAATTGCTTAGGAAGAAATAATTCAATGCCTCTTAATTCATAGACTTCATCATGTCATAATATCTTTATAATGTTTCAAGTTATAATATTTTCATTGCTTCAGATCAGTAACGTAAAATTTCATACTATGTTTCACTCCAATCATCTTAAGTTACAATTGGGCATGCATAGTCGTAACCATATGAAGTCACGTGAATTGAAAGCGTGGAAACACGTGAATTTTGAAGACTTAGTTTGTAAAGAATACATTTTTGAAGACATCCTTACCACAGCCATGCTTTACACATAAATAGTGGCGGTACTTAAAGCAGTAAAAATTATCTTTTAAATTTAAAATATTACGATTTATCCAGAAGAAAGTCTTCCTTAGAAACAGTCTCGGGAGGGAATTCAATTAAGTGTTGGGAAACAATAACTATTTTCTACAATGTCATTCCAACAAAGAAAAACTCCTTCTTAATTATTGTGGCTACACACATTAATATGGCCACAATAAGGTATATTATACTAGTTTTTGCATTAAACATATTGCCACAAATAAGTAAGGCTGATCATCATAATAATTCTATCATGTTTGACTTCAGTCACATAAAAGTTACATGTCTAGTGTGCCTGACAGTTTTCACAATCATATGAAGATCAGTTACGTACATAGAGTTTGAGAAACAAGGAAAGTCTCAATACTTTACCTCAAGAGGACATAGTTTTGAATCCTTGCAAGGTTGCCAACTAGACATATTTTATGTCAAAAGGACACATTCCCATGTGAAGAGACACAATGACATAAAAGGGTAAAAAAATAACACAACTTAGAAATTCAGGACATAAAAGGGAAAGATTTTATCTCAAGAGAACATAGTTTTGAATTCAGTAGGGTAAATGCGATAACCATGTCTGTTTTACATCAGTGATTCCCAAACCAAAATTGGACCATGCCCCACCTAGGTATTTCTAAAACCCTGATGCCCCTTCGGGATATTCCAATTTCGCTATTCAAATTTTACGTGCATTCAGCCTAAAGAAAGCTTAAAAGACCATTAACTTGGAATTATTTTTTGGGGGGTCGTCTTCTAGGTATATTTTATACTACTAAAAATGTTGTATACAATAAAAGAGGGTACACTTGAATACAACACCATTTATAGAATGTAAAACGCATCTTCAAATGCATTTAAATATGACGTCATTCACATATAAAAATATTATCTCTTTTTAATTTAAGGCTTTAAAGTAGTCACCCAAAGGGTGCACGTTCTGCCCATGACTAGCCAAAATATTACTATGCTCCACCGGTTGGGACTACGGCTCACGTTAGGAACCGTGGTTTTACATCATGAAGACAGAGCATTTTTGACATTTCAAAAAACATGCATTGAAACTAACCAAAGGATTACAATCTATTACTTAGTTGGGCTACGTCAAGTTTACAAAATTTTAATGGCACTTTCAAAAAGGTCTGATATCATAATGTTTGTTGTGAGTTAATCACGTATACGATTTATGTTATAATATGGATGGTAAAGTAAGCCTTTCTTGGAAGAAATTTCGTTAGCACTGGGAATTCTTTGCTGGTTTAGTCCTTGCCATTGGTTTCTATGTTTATATGGCCTTGGTAAAGTTGCCTGAACTAGAAATGTTTGTATTTTATGCACTCGGTTTTTTTGTTCTTGCAGCTCTTGCGCTTGACGTGTTGGTTCTAGTCGTCCATGCAAGTGGCTTCTTGGCTCTTGTGACCTTTGCCTTTGATTCTTGGTATTTTGCAGTTTTTTACTTGCACTGTCACTCTCATCACTTCCTGCTCTACCCTCTGCACTTCCTCCTCCGTCTTCTGAACTTGCTAATCCACCTTCTAAGCTACCCACTTCGCTTTCTTCCTTCCCTGCTCCACGTTCTTCACTTTCTTCCTCACTCCTCTCTTCATCCTTTTCTCTCTGGAGTCTTGCCTTTTTAACTTTCAGCTCTTTATGTATTTTAATCGCTGACAAGAAGTTGAAAATTGCCAGGCCTAAGTAAGCTCCAGCCTCGCCATAGGTTATAAAAATCTCTTTTTGTTCGAATTTCTCCTCGGGGCTCTCAGCGGCCTTAACTGCTTTAAGAGATCGCCAGAAATCCCCAACTCTATATTGCACATTGTCTTCAGTTTTACTCGTCTTGTCTGCAATAGGTTGATGATGAATCCAAGATAGTAGAAATGATGCTAGCTGCCCCTGAAATTATATGGACTTTGTAATTTTAGAGGATTCAGTGTCTATCTTCAATATACTACTAGAGGAAAATTCAAATAAAATGACGATCTACTGTAGTCTTCTTTACTTTGGACTTTGTGCTTATTTCTTATGCTGAACAATTTATTTATAACATAGAGAAACAGAATGTTGACCTACAAAACCTGCAGTGACTCCAAAGTTATTCGTTCTTTTAACTAGCCTAGTAGTTTTCACAAAAAGGCCAATCAGGTTTTGAAAACGAGGTGTTAGTTGGATTCCAAAAGGTTAATTTTTTTGTAGATTAATTAAAAAAACTTTGTCACAAAATAAGTTTTTCAAAGAAAAGTAAAGAACTTCATTAAACAAAAAATGAGCAAAAATAAAATCAAATAATCTACCAAGCGTGAAACTACCACAAATCAGCGTCGATGAAAAAATGAAACCCGAAACAAACAGAAATTACAATAAATAACCAAGTCAAGCTCAAAACGAGATGAAATTAACATAAGTTGGGCTTAAAACCCCTATGCTTTCCCAAGGCCAGAACATAATTTGCACTTTACTGAAAAAAATATATATGTTTTTACTTTTAAACTTTAATAAATCAAATATTATTAACATTTTGATTACTAAATATCAGTATATGTATATTAAACTGACAATGCACATTCATTTGTATTTTTTTCAGTAAATTGCAAATTATGTTCTGGCCTTGGGAAGGCATAGGGGTTTTGAGCCCAACTTATGTTAATTTTTGCTCGTTTTGAGTTTGACTCGGTTATTTATTGTAATTTCTGTCCGATTTGGGTTTCATTTATTCAAATTTTTCTCATTGTGAAACATATTTTGTTTATAGAACTTGTCGCGTGCTAATTTTTTATTCGTGGAACTTTCTGTGTGCTAATTTTTGTTCGTGAAACTTCATACATATTTTTTTTTACCCCTCGTGAAATTTGTACATTGATTTTTTCCTTGTAAAACTGATTTTGTACAAGGAACTTGTTGCGTACTGATTTTTATTCATGGAACTTGTTGCCTACTGATTTTTTGTTCGTGAAACTTGTTGCACGATGATTTTTCTCTTCGTAAAACTTGTACACTGAGTTTTCTCCTGCTGAAACTGATATTATTCATGGAACTTGTTGCGTGCTGATTTGATTCCCAGAACTTGTTACCTGCTGATTTTTTTCCCATGAAACTTGTTGCATGCTGATTTTTCTCTTCATGAAACTTGTACATTAACTTTTTTCATCGTGAAACATTTTGTTCGTGAAACTTGTTGCGTGCTGATTTTTATTCGTGGGACTTTCTGCGTGCTGATTTTGTTCGTGAAACTTTTTACATGTTGATTTTTTCTCTTCGCGAAACTAGTACATTGATGTTTTCCTCGTGAAACTGATTTTGTTCAAGGAACTTGCTGCCTTTAATATCCCCTGTTAATTTCCCGATCTGACCATTTAAAATCCTATGTTAATCTGCTATGGGCGTTGCAGGAAGCCATGAGGGTGTGTCGTGACATCAGAGGGCATGTCACAGAAATGCCGTGTTTATTTTCCTATCTGATCGTTTAAAGGCAAGGGTGTGTCGTGATGTTAGAGGGCGGGAACCTTACCAGCTGGAAACAGGTGACCATATTGCCCAGGCGCAAGGGACTTGGAGCTACACATGTAATGGGCCGGTAGAAATCCCATGTTTATTTCCTATGAGCCTATTTAAAGTGCAAGAGTATATCCCTTACAATAAATGGGCTAGTAACTATTTATTACTACTTGTGTAATATCCTGACCACACTCCGATTTATCATATAAAAAACAAATACTGAATCACTTGGAATCCTGGGAATTTTGCCAATACTGAAACAATCTTGCATCACTTGGTCACAGAAACAAGGATGCGCCTTTAAACCTTCTTCTTGCGCCGTTAAACCATTGGGAGAAAGGATTAGCGCCTATGGGCGTCATCGCAGGCCTTTTCCCAATACTATTGCTATCCTTGTCAACGTCTGTAAACCTCCATAAACTATATTACTTAACTTAATAACCTCTAATTTCTCCCTTTCCAACCACGCCAGACAAATTTCCTCCAAAGACCTTTTTGTTCCTTGGAAAATCCAAAAAATTAATCAAATTGTCCTACCAATCCCCATATATCAGGCAAAAATAAGGACTCGTTTTATCCACACCTTTCCCGAATATTTTACTTTATCTCCATGTGCGGACAGATTAAACCAGAAAATAAAGAAACCAATGAATAATTTTCTAGCTTTATGTTCAACACGAATTTTATTACAGTTCTTTCGTTATAATAATGAAAATTGATCTAAGTCGGCGTCCAGAGGTATGAGATTTATATTTTTATTATTTACGTGGTTATGATGTGCTAACTTTATTTTCATCTGTTTTTCTTTTAAGACATTAGTAGCATGTGTTTAAAATAAACTTTTATAACGTAGTAAAACTTTGCGAAAGCCGTCATTCAGATTCAAGTTGCAGTCTAATTTAAACAAATAAACTAGCTGCCTCTTCTCCCTCACCAGAAACATTTTCGGCTTGGTATAAATACTTTCTCCTGATGAAGAGAGGTAATAATGAACTCCCCATCAACATTTATCTGAAGGATGTTTCATAGATAATCTGAATAATTATGTCTAAAAATTCGCTTTGGTTGCCTTAAATAGCCATCCAAATGATCCAAGAGACCCCTCTGCTCCAACAGTTGTCATTAGCTGGTCAAGTTTTAGGCACCTCTCACAAAAATCTGTTGACTTCTCCACTAATAGTTGTCAAACACTGATGAAATGTAATATGTAATATAATCGTTAAAACGTTTAGTATAATTTTGTTTTCACACTATGCCGTAGAATATGTCCCACTGGCATAACTTAAGACATTACGTTTTGTAATACTACGGGGTAATTTTAGTCCGTACTGTTTCCTAGAAAGCCTTCCACACTTGATAAGTGAATGAATCTCCATCTCCACTCCGCATCTTGTATTTTGAATAGTTTTATTGTGATGGCTGTGATGATTTTAGACGGTGGTTCTGATGGTTATATGGATTTTTACATTAGTAAGCACGGAAATACTTGTTCCAAGTAGATGTGAGCGCAACACAGAATTTTAGATTACATGAGTTTATATTGCATTACGGAAAAGTCATCATAGTAGCTGCACAACAGAATTCCTGGAGGAGCAGTTAATAAGTGGAACCATAGATTAATTAGCTTTTCCGAGAAAGCCTTCCACACTTGATAAGTGAATGAATCTCCATCTCCACTCCACATCTTGTATTTTGAATAGTTTTCTTGTGATGATTGTGATAATTTTAGACGGTGATTCTGATGATTCTATGGATTTTTACTTTAGAAAGCACGGAAATACTTGTTTAAGTCTTAAAGGTTATGCTTAATGTAACGTTATTCAATCATTTAGCATAGATGTGCATTCCCTGGCACTAACCCTGGTACCAGTGTAAATTCCTACTGTCACCAGTGTACGTGCCAGAGTACCGTCAGTGCCACAACTGATGGTACTAGGATGGTTCAGTCTTGAACCAACTCTCAAAGGGAATACACTTGTTTGAACTTTGAACTCTGAAAGATTATGTCTAAAAATTCGCTTTGGTTGCCTTAAATAGCCATCCAAATGATCCAAGAGATCCAAGAGTAACTCTAATTTAAACAAATAAACTAGCTGCCTCTTCTTCCTCACCAGAAACATTTTGGGCTTGGTATAAATACTTTCTCCTGATGAAGAGAGGTAATAATAAACTCCCCATCAACATTTATCTGAAGGATGTTTCATAGATAATCTGAAAGATTATGTCTAAAAATTCGCTTTGGTTGCCTTAAATAGCCATCCAAATGATCCAAGAGACCCCTCTGCTCCAACAGTTGTCATTAGCTGGTCAAGTTTTAGGCACCTCTCACAAAAATCTGTTGACTTCTCCACTAATAGTTGTCAAACACTGATGAAATGTAATATGTAATATAATCGTTAAAACGTTTAGTATAATTTTGTTTTCACACTATGCCGTAGAATATGTCCCACTGGCATAACTTAAGACATTACGTTTTGTAATACTACTGGGTAGTTTTAGTCCGTACTGTTTCCTAGAAAGCCTTCCATACTTGATAAGTGAATGAATCTCCATCTCCACTCCGCATCTTGCATTTTGAATAGTTTTCTTGTGATGGCTGTGATGATTTTAGACGGTGGTTCTGATGGTTATATGGATTTTTACATTAGTAAGCACGGAAGTACTTGTTCCAAGTAGATGTGAGCGCTACACAGATTTTTAGATTACGTGAGTTTATATTACATTATGGAAAAGTCATCATAGTAGCTAAACAACAGAATTCCTGGAGGAGCAATTAATAAGTGGAACCATAGATTAATTAGCTTTTCCGAGAAAGCCTTCCACACTTGATAAATGAATGAATCTCCATCTCCACTCCACATCTTGTATTTTGAATAGTTTTCTTGTGATGATTGTGATAATTTTAGACGGTGATTCTGATGATTCTATGGATTTTTACTTTAGAAAGCACGGAAATACTTGTTTAAGTCTTAAAGGTTATGCTTAATGTAACGTTATTCAATCATTTAGCATAGATGTGCATTCCCTGGCACTAACCCTGGTACCAGTGTAAATTCCTACTGTCACCAGTGTACGTGCCAGAGTACCGTCAGTGCCACAACTGATGGTACTAGGATGGTTCAGTCTTGAACCAACTCTCAAAGGGAATACACTTGTTGGAACTTGATTCTTTAACCTTGAATTAAATCAGTGATTACAGAAGTCGTCCAGTCTGATACTTGACTATTTTACACAATCAGATTTTTGCGTTTTAAATTGATAAAATTGGTACGTAAGCTGAGTGTGGTGTTTGGAGAAAATTGGATATTATTCGTGGATGGTGTTCTGGATGTCAGAGTACGAAGGTTAATAGTCAAATAATAAATGAAACAACAGGTCTCCACGGTCCATCGGGCCACCCACCAATAAGGTGGTTGCCACTGCCATCCGTGGGCCTGCCCCCATAAAGATAAGTTTTCTTTTCGTGTCTATTTGATGCTAATTAAACTCAAATTTATTGATTACTTATATTTATTGTTACCGTCATGGATCCAGCTAACGTTAAAATTGGAGATTTGCTCCTTGCCAAATTTGCGGGTTATCCTCTTTGGCCTGATCGTATCCTAGAAGTTATGAAGACAAATACCAGAGACAGCAAATTTGTTGTTTTTTGCTATGGCAAAAAAACTCGATCGTCAGGTTCTATCCGTCGCGAGTTTACTTAGTTTTGATGGCAATGAGAAGGAAGCATCAACAAAGAAAATTAAGGGTGTTAATCATGCATTTACAGAGCAAAAAAATCATTCTGATGTTTACCGCTAGTTTATAAGAGAAGGGCAAAATTCGGTAACGGATAGCCTACTCTCAGATCCCACTGCTCATCGCCGTAGACTAATAGTGGCTACAGAGAATGAACTTGTGGCTACAAAAAAAATCTAACTAAAGAAATCGAGATAAAAATTAACGAAAAACTGAAAAAATTGACTATGCAGACTGCAGCTCTATGATGCAGTACATGTGTAGTTTTATCCTAAATTTGAACTGATTGAAAAACATCTAAAAACATACATGCATATGATTAATCTATTGCAAAATCGTGTGAATCAGCTTGAGCTCAAGATAGACGACATTGAGCAGAAAGGGAGAAGTGATTCCCTGTTTTTAATGGTGTGAAGCAGATTCCTTCGCAGAGTGTGGGGGACACCATAAAGAGTATATTGTTTGTCAAGATGGGTCTAACTAATATTAAGGATTCAGACATAGTTAGTGTTCAGCGATTTAGAGTTGGAACAAATAATGCTCAAAGACCAGATAAAGTTCCCCTGTTCTCGTGCAGTTTCGATTAAAAGAAATAGCTCGCCATGTGTTTAAAGCGAAGAAGCAGTTTGGTGGCTCAGGCTTATTTTTAGCTGAGAACCTTACGAAACGTAAGCGCAATCTTCTGAGCGCTTCAAGAGATAAGTTTGGAAATCGCAGTGTGTGGTCTAATCAAGGCCGTATTTTTGTGCGTTAAACTGAGACTGCTCCAATCAGGCGTATCTGGTCAATTGATGACCTTTTATAGTTTTTTTTTATATTTGTGTTATTTTTTTTATTTTTTTTTTCAAGTGCTATTTCTTGTTGTTTTATATGAAAATTGATAATGGTTGATCAAGACTGATTTAGTTTTATGGATTTTTCTAGCTCAGACTCTTGAGATTTTTACTCCCTTGATGGGCGTTTACTTCAATTGCAAAGTAACCCATTAGATGTTTTGAGTATTCTTAATAATTCTATTGGTCAATTTAAAAGACAGTCCCTAAATATTTCCCATTCAATTACTAGTAAGTATGTTTCCTATTTAAAGTGGGCAATTGGACGAGATGATTATTTTTCGGTCCTTCAACTCAATACTCAGGATCTATGTTCATCGATTGATCAGTTGAGACAGATGGTTTATGATGAGCGACCCGATGTTATCGGACTATGTGAGACTTTCCTTAATTCTAGTAATGGAATGCTTTTAGATGTACTCGGTTACAAAATGGAGCGACTAAATCGCAGAAGGATGGCAAAGGGTGGTCTAGTAATGAATATTTATGATGTTTTTCCCTATAGTGTTCGAAGCGATCTGTCAAGGAATGACGAGTGGGTTTTTGAATCCCAGTTCATTAAAATTAAACTACAAAAAAAAGTTTTGATAATTGGTAGTGTTCATATATCTCCCATTGGATCCGTCCCTTCTTTTCTTCAGGTCCTTGCTGAGGTCTTGGATTTAATATTCAAACGTCCATGTGAACTTATAATAATCTGATACTTTAACTTAAATGTAATTGACATGGCTTCCTCTACTACAGTGGGTTTTTTCTCAGATATGCTCGCTGCTAGGGTTCTACCAACAACCTGTATTCCGACACGTGTAACTGATACGTCAGCGTCTTTTATTGATAATATTTTCTCGTCTCCTAATTTGGTTCGGAATTCTGTTGTAGTGAGTGATATTTCAGACCATTTTCCTGTATTTTCCAGTTTTATCCTTGAAAAAATATTGAATAGAGACACTCCAGTATCTGCTTCAGCTTCTTTCAGGTTTGGTTTGAATGAATTGATCCACCTTAGAACCCATTTAGCTGAGAAGACATGGAATATTTTTGGTGAGGATAGTGATTTTTGTTCAAAGTTTGATTCCTTTTATGAGTCAGTGAAGGAGTCTATTTTTGACGTATGTGCTATGTCCCCCTCTACTTTAAGGTCAAAAAGATCTATTCCTCTTGACCCATGGATGACGCCTGGTCTTCTAAAGAGTTGGAGAAGAAAAATAATCTTTGGAACGCTTGTAATTCAGCAAAGCCATCTTTGAATTCTGCACGTCTTCAGCAATTCAAACTCTACAGGAATGTTTTCAATTTCTTATGCCGGAAGGCTAAATTCCTTTATTATTCCAAAAAATTATTGGATTGTGGGAAAGATATTCGAAAAATTTGGCAAGGGATCAATTCCGTCCTCAAACGTTCTCCTCCGACTCCTTCTATCCCTCCAAGTCCTGTAGTTGGTGATGTGGTTGTTGAGGGTATTCCATCTATTCAAGAAGCATTTACATCATATTTCGCCAATATAGGAAAACCACTGCTTCTTTAGTCAGGTCCTCACAGTCACAACTAGATTACAAATCTTATCTTGGTCCGCCATGTCTCAAATCGATGGTGTTATATCCTGCTTCTGATGTTGAAGTGGCCATGATTGTAAACAGCTTGAAGGGCTCTTCGTCGTCTGGCCCTGTCTGTATTCCAACTATGGTAGTTAAGTTCATTCTTCCTTCAATTTTTATTCCATTGACAAAGCTTATAAAACTTTCTTTTGAAAATAGGATTTTCACCAGTTCTCTTAAGCGAGCTAGGGTAACTGTTTTATATAAAGTGGACCAAGAAATGATCCAGCCATATATTGTCCTATATCTTTGCTGTCTGTTTTTAGCGAAATCTTTGAAAAGACCATACTTTCCCGTCTACTTGGTTATCTAGAGGCTAAAAGATTTTTTCATGATTTTCAGTTTGGCTTCCGAGCTAAACATTCTACGGAGCATGCGTGTGTAACTCTTTTAAATTTTCTTCACACAGCGCTTGACTCGGATTCGATTTCTGCTGCTATATTCCTAGATGCCCGTAAGGCTTTCGACTCTCTAAGTCAGGAGATTTTGTTGTGTAAGCTATCACAAAATGCTGTAAGAGGACAGGCTCAAGCTTGGTTTGATTCCTATTTGTCAGGTAGAACTATCTCCGTAGATTTCCTTTCCCGCTTTTCGTCTGAAGTTGAGTTTGGTGTTCATCAAGGCTCTGTTCTTGGACCGTTTCTGTTTTTGATTTATGTTAATGACATTTTAGTTGTGGTTAAGAATCAAAAACCTACAGTTTTCTGTCACGTATGTTATCCTGAATCTTTCAATGATAAATAAAATCCATCGTTTTCGCAGGATGTAGACACTCTCTTTGCTTTTGCTGATGACAGTACCATTGGTACTGTAGTAGGAACTGAGTCAGAGATGCTTCCCAAATTAGTTGACCTTTTTGAGAGAGTCGTTCTTTGGTTTGACGCAAATTGCCTTGCCTTAATTGTTACTAAGTCAAGTTTTTTAATTTTTTCCAGTATTTCTCTGGCGTGCTCTGAGTTAACTAATATCCAGCTTTCAATGGGATCTCTCAGTAAACCTAAGTAATGATATGCCCAATTTCTCGGTATTCTTCTTGATGAAAACTATTCATTCATGCATCATATTGGATTAATTAATATGAAGATCTCAAGGAGCCTTGGAATTTTGAGGAAGCTGAAACACATTTTTCCTGGATCAGTTTTAAAAATTCTGTGCCATTGTTTAGTTCATTCCTACGTCTCTTATTGCCTTATAATATGGATGTCAACTTTCTCTTCTTTTTTTAAACCACTTTCTAAGTTATATGATAAGGCAAGAAGTTTTATACAGGAAACAAATTGTTCTACAACTAACCCAACTAGCCCATTACTTGATTTGCAGTCTCTCTAAATTCTCTCGTGCGCGTCTTTTACTTTTCATCAAATTCATGGTGATGTTCCCACAGCCCTTCAAACTACTCCTTCTTTCGTCACTGATAGGTCACATCATCTTCTCAATTCACGGACTATTAATATTTTATTTACTCCATCGGTGAGGTCTGACTTTAATCCATTAACTGCTTGTCATATCGTTTAGAATAGCCTATCTGAGTCAGCCCAAGAATCTCGCTCGTTTGGTAGTTTCAAAAGAATTTTAAGAAATTTTTTAATGTCTTGATTTTTCTTGTTTAATTATTTTATTTTATTTCAATTTTATTACTATTATTTAGGTTCGGGGGGGGGGGGGTTTGACCCTAGCCTAGGTTAGAAACGTTTGTTGTGAGGGGTACTGAGTTTGTCTAATTTTTTTGTGGCGTGGTTTCAAATATATATTTTAGAATTTTGGTTTATTTTATGGGATTGTCCTACATGTTTTATTTTTTTTTTTGGGGGGGGGGGGTCTCTTTAAATCGCTTTTTTTGTTTTAATATTGAGTTTTTTTCTCTTCTTTGTTTTGCAATTACGATGACCGCAAACTATCTATAGTAAATGTTATTACAGGGATAGCTGCCATTCCAGCTTTTCTGCTGTTAAAGTTTTTTTTTCTTCTTTATTTTTAATTTTTTTGTCTTTTTTTCGTGTATCATTGATTGGAGTCGGTTTAATTTATTCAATTATATTTTATATGTTTAACAATTTTCTTCTATTGATTTAGTGATTAATTGAAATGTATGTATTCCCCCTCTTTTATTTGCCTAGGAACCTTTGGGGGATTAGAAGAATGTATTCATTGTGTGATTAATTAATTACGAATAAATCTTATCTACTAGTGCAACTACTGATGGTACTATCGCGGCTATGATGGTGCCACAAGTTCTACGATTCTGCTCTCGCTGGTTTTTGTGCTGTGGGCTTGCATATTGACAGGCATATCAGTAGGGAGCTATCAATAATTACTAGGGGGACTCCATATATGGGCATAGATTACTGGGCGCACACCACTGCTGCCATCTATAATTGAGTCTAACGCCGACAGGTTATAATTTATTCAAGGATTATCGATCGTGTCTAATGGGGTCAATGACACCTCTTTCATGGTCGATTTATTTGTTGTTTCTATGTGTAATGACTCCGGGGCGAAGTTTGCACATACGCATTGACGGGAACAATGTATTGATCGAGTCGAGGGGAAGTGAATTTCCGAAAATTGATTTACATAAATGAAGGGGAGAGGATTTCCGAGAACTTGATTTACATAATCGCTGGAGAGAATGTATTGATCCGATAACGGGAAACAGGATTACGTGTCTCCTTCTAAGCCACTCAGGGAGTCGGTTACATCTCCTTCTAAGCCAATCAGAGAGTCGGTTACATATGGTTTCCCAATACATCACAAATCGCCCTTGACATTTAGTATATAACGGACATGCGTTGTGATTAAAAATTAAGAAAGTTCTGTGACACAATGGATAAAGCATTGGAATATATTGATGAGTTGGAAGCCTTGGCTACAGCGATTTACAATGTGAGTTCTGTTTAGTAAATTTTCATACTTTATTTTCAAATAAAATCATTTACATAGTCATCCCACAATATATTCAAATTCAGGTACCGCCCCCCCACACAAATCCACTATATATGGTTTATACTCGCTAGAAAGCTTAAAATATGTTCTTTTTACCACGTAAACCTAACCTCCCCCTCCACACCCTCCCCCTGTTTACGACTTTAATTCTTTCATTGGAAATAATTCTGTTTTTGATAAATTTATTCTTTCTGTAAGCCTATCTAAAAGTGACAGTCAACTTCTGTCCACCCTTAGCTATTAATATACCGTTTCCATTGAAGCCGGCACTAACTTGACTTAAACATTTCCGCAATGATTTAAACAGATGTAATTATTGAACCCTTTAAAGTGTATATCCTGCTTTGCTAAATCCTTATGAATTCGGATAGCAAAAGCTTCAACTGAAAAAAAAAACTTTTTCCCAACAAATTCAAAACAGTTTCGCGCAGAAACAGATGGATGTTAATTGTGCTTGCTGGCTCACAACCTATATGAAAGAGTGATATGAGTTATTTCCAAATTAAGTGCTAACAGATATTTTTTTAGGACATTGTGTAAAAGGGGGGGGGGGGGGGAATTATGTGAAAGGGGGAGGGGGGATGCTAACAGCCCTTTAGAGTGCATATTTTTTAGATACATCTTGAAATGTCTCGCCGGAAAACGAGAGCCATTATTCCTTTTTTCTAGCTTTCTTTCGATAAAGTTTCTTTTATATTCCCGAGAGAGAGCGTGAAAACTATGGTTCTTTTAACTTTGATATACAAGGCTAGAAAGAAAAGTCTTTAGCAGTTGCATGAAGACTATATTAAGTGTAAATTGAATAGCATTTACGTCTAATATCGTAAATTTTAGGCCTTTAGGCTATATGTTAAGAATCTTTTTTGTATTTTAAAGCCTATAGACGCGAACATTTAAAAAAAATTTCTAAATGGTAAAAATAAAAACATTGATTTCGATCCTAAGACTACAAACTAGTGATTGTCAACTTTTATTTTTTTCACAAGCTGTGCAATAAAAACGTATGATTTCCAAGTATAGTATGGGGGGTACTAATTTTTCTTCTGTGAAAAAGGGGAAAATTATTTCAATACTAAATTTATTCTTCTTTTTAAGGCAAATTATGAAGAATGTGCACCTATATCTGAAAAGAAAGCAAGGGGGGGTGAGGCAGCCCCATCAGTGCCAGCCCCTACACAGTCTGGGCAAAAGCCAAAGAGAGAATGGGCCATAAGGAGGGAGAACCCTGCTTTCTCATCTGTGCAAGCCCGTGACATCGCTGGCTCGACTGCACAAGTCCGTACCGTTACTGGCTCTACTGCACAAGCTGCAGCCCAATCTGCGCAAGAACATAACGTCGCCGGCCTGTCCGCTCTCCATCATGCTTTACCCGGTCCATTTGACACTCAACTACAGCCGGGATATAAAAATGTAAGCATTTTTACTGGTTATAGAAATATCTATCTATTTCTTCCAACCTTTTCTTAGCCCTTTCTTTTCACTATTTTTCAACACTGTAAATGTGTGTCAGAGATATTAAAAATGTTATTTTCGCTATAATCCCACACCCCTTGTTTTAAATTTCTCTGCCCCCTCCCCACAGAGATATCTAAAAATAATGTAAATTTTTGGCCTGTCAAAGAAACCGCTCTTTTTTTAATCTTTCCTATTTTCTTTGCCCACTGTAGGCATCTTCGCAATTTTTCAACCTCATAATAATATTTTTAGCTAATACCTAAGTAAAAGCGTGTCAGAGATATTTTTCTCCTAAGGGAAATATAGCGTTCCCCCTTTTAAATCAGGTCAATTATTGTATACATTCAGTCTGCTGAATTTTCATATTGAAGCCAAAAAAGGCACTATATTCCGATCATAATTTCCTCATAGCAAATTCTTTGCGTTATAAACTACTTTTATTTAAAAACTTATTTTCTATCGGAAAGAGTTATATATAGCCAGAAAGGGATAGGCTATCAACTAAACACCTCGGTTTTTTCTAAAGCAGATATAGAGTATTAATATGAATTATTTTTTGAGGAGTTGTTTGAACAAAATCAAAACCTTCTATGTTTTTTTTAGATTGTATTAAAATGGAACTTTCAGAATATATATATAGAGTAGAGAACTAAATGCTACTGCTAAGCGCCTTTATAAATAAAAATCCAATTTTAAATATAGGGTGATTTAGACACATTGAAAATAAGCTATTTTCTTTTATAGGTTTTATTGGTTCCATATTCGCCATCTCCCCCTGTTCGTCAGTCGGAGAAGAAGACGCGCTGTGGAGCTCTGCAACAATTCACATATCAATGGTAATTCACTTGAAATACCGTTTTATACTAATGATTTTTTAACTGATTATTTTAATGTTGATAATAGCACAGTTGAGCAGGGGGACTTACCTTTGCTACGTCCAAACACCTTACATCTTTTAGAGGATTTTAAAAATGAATTAACAGGGAACCCTCCCCCCACTGATAATATACTTCCACTTCAAACAACTGAAGTGGTTCCCATAGCCCTATTATTGAACAATGTGCGGGAGGGGTGCTGATAATATACAAGAGAAGGATGTGGGGGAGGGTAATACCCAATTTACATCATTCCCTGAGTTTCAACTCTCGAATACAATTTTAAATGCGATAGTTGTGTACACTGCAACTTTTGGAGACCCTTTTAATTCGCTTTTTGGGTGGTAATTTTGTGTTTGACCCTGTAGAAATTGTTCATGAAAATGTAGATAGAATTCGTGCACTGCTAGAAAACCAAATTCAGTTGTGGGGAGGAGGTAGGGATTCAATTAATGTTTCTATTGTTTTAAAGGTGTTTTATTTAAATGAGGGAAAAAGTGAGGTTTATCATCATTATGTACATACCGAGATGCGAGTGGTCTATCCAAATTTAGAGAATTTTGAGGGTGTTTTTTCAGAGTGGATAGGCCATATTATTACGCATCTCGAGAATTATAACAAAAATGGGAGCGGGTCTGTAGTTCTTTATGTTGAAAATTTAAGCGTTAATATTTGTAAATTTAAGAAAGATTTTATTTTAAGAGGGGGACATAGGGATAAGGGTACAGTTTTAAAATATAATCCCGATTTAGAAGGATGTAAACGTGTCCAGCGAATCTGTTTTGAAACAGCTCAAAATGTTTCAAGTAAGCTTTCCTCATGTCAGCTTTCCGACCTTTGAAAGATGAAGCCACAAAGACGAATTTAGATCACTGGGCTGTACATGGGAAGGATGGGTCCGATTTTCCCATTGTAGAGTTTTCTTGTTTAGAGGGAAAATACCCAGTAACGCTCAGGTCTATTGATATTTTTGAAAGGGCCAATGCCCATTTAATTATCGGCGTTACTGTGGTTCAGGATGAAACTGAATTTGAAGATGGGGTTCGTTCTAAAAAGAAGGGGGTGGTGTTCCCAGTAAGAGGCCCGTCGATTGAATTGGTGAGACACTGGGTATTGCTGCTGTACACACCACCTAGTGACCCCAAATCAATTGGCCATGCCAACCCAATTAAAGACAGCAGGAGCGGGGAGGGTAAAACGGGGCGGGGGGTACGTTTCTACTGTCCAACATGCCTGTCTTGATTTTGGACAGAATTAAAGTTGCCAAATCATATGAAACATTGTAAACGGTATGGCTACCAGTCAGTGGAAAAGGTTTCAGGGGAGAGGGCCTTTTTACGTTTTAAAAATTTCCAAAACACCCTCCTCCAGAGCAATAAAATCTCGTTGGACTGTGAAGCGAAGCTAGTGGAAGTGAACGATCTTCGATTTCCAAACCGAATCAAAGAACATCAAGCTATTGCAGTCTCCTACGCCCACGCGCCCAGGGACAGTTCTAACACTATGCAGTTGTTAGAAATAGTTTAAACGTTGGAAGAGGGAGAGTGTATGGTCAAGACACTGACTAAATTAATTGGCACCGCTAATGGCGCTATTTCTCGTTTGAGAAATACCCATTACCCAATGGTGTCGTCTGCAGAGGATCGCCTCGCGATTAAAAATAAAAAAAATGCTGGGTTTGTAAGGGGGAGTTTGAAGAGGGGGATAAGGGGAAAGGGAAAAGAGGGGGAAGGGGAAAGTCAGAGCTCACAATCACTTTTGGAGGAAATATCCTCTGGGGGTAGTAATTTTAGAGGGGTAGCACATCAATCATGTAACTTAAACGTTAGCCAGCAGTTTTTTATTCCAGTTTTTATTCATAATTCAAATTATAATTTAAAATTTATTTTACCGGCACTGGCACGTACGCACAGGGAGGGAGGGGGAGTAGATAGTCCATGGGTAAATAATTCATTTACCTATAACATCATTCCCAAATCAACAGAGAAGCTAGTGCTTCTCGAGCTGAAATGGCAGGTAGTAAATAATAGGCATACCTGCTGGAAAAAAACCAGGGTTTTATATTCTTTTAGTTTTTTCCCAAGGTATTAAGTCAATTGATTCAAGTGCAGAATAGTGACAATTTTGATAGTTTTGCTTTGCTTAAACAGCACTTTCTAGACAGTGAAATGTATGACCTATTGACCTGTAATGGTGTATATGCATACGACTATTACTGTTCTGGCGCTCGTTTAAACGAGGTAAAGCTACCTCCAATTGAAGCTTTCTATAATTCACTCACCAACAGTGAATGCACAGCCGAGGAATATGAATTTGCCAAGAAGGAGTGGTCTAAGGGGAATTGTAAAAATGGGTGGGATTATTGTAGACTGTACTTGGCCAGTGACGTTTTAACTCTGTAAGATATTGTCTGCAAGAACACAGACCAAATCTATTCAGAGTTTGGACTAGATATAGGCTATTATTTTTCTACACCACATTTGGTGATGGACTTAATTTTTAAAATTAGTAGGGAGGAAATAGGCTTAATAACTGATTTAGATCAACATCTTTTTGTAGAAAGATCAATGAGAGGTGGGTATATTTTTCATGGGGATCGTGTTTTGACAACTGATCCAAGCGGACAAAACAGCACCAGTGCAAAGTCAAATGCAGTGTTCTTGGACATGAACTCATTGTACCCCTCGGCAATGTCTCACTACTCTTCGCCGTGTGGGAACAATAAATGGCTTGAGAATCCTTGTGAGCTCCCCGACATTAACACAGTCGAGGACAATGGGCCACAAGGATGGTTCTTTGAAATTGATGGGCACATTCCATTGGCGCTTCATTATTAAGTCAGAGATTTTGTTTTTCCCTGTATCAATCGACCAGTGACTCACTGAGCCCCTAAAATCGATCATTGGTTGAGGATATGGGGATGCACTGGACCCCTTTTAAGCAAAAACTGATTGCAGATCTGGACCCTAAAGAGAATATCGTTGTTCATCATGTGCTTTTGCACTGGATGGTGAACAATGGTTTCAAGATCACCAAAATACATAGGGTCCTGCAATTCAGTCAAAAACCATACTTAAAGACGTTTATCGACACCTTTGTTGATAAACGCTTTTGGGCAAACACCAAAGTAGAGAAGGAAATTTACAAACTCATTCTAAATTCAGCGTTTGGCAAAATGTGTGAAAGCGTACGGAACAGATCTCGTGGCGACGTCGTTACTAACCCTCAAGAGTGTGCACGAATTATTGCCGACCCCAATGTCACAACTTTCATGAGCATAGTGGCTGGCATGGTTCTTCTACACAGGAAAAAGAGAAATGTGGTACTGAACAAGAATATAGCAGGAGTTAATGCAGCAGTTGAAATTTCCAAAAATCTCTTACTGTCATTTTTTTAAAATGTGTGCAAGGTACACTGGCCACGGGAGAGGGAGGTTCAAGTGTATTATGGAAACACAGATTATCTGGAGTTAAAAGTAAAACCGGAGACTTATTGGGGGATTTAGAAAATGGGGAACACATCAGCTCGCGGATGGATTTCACCAACTGGAATCCGTCCCTCTACCCCGAGTTGGTGAAACGTCAAGCCCCCAACCAACTACTAATGTTAAAATAAGAGACGGGGAATGATTTGATATCCAAGGGGGTGTTCCCAGGTCCTAAAGTATATTGCGTGGAAACTCATAATGGGGGGTCCCGCCCGCGGCCGCCCCCACGGCTTTCCAGAGGGTGGGGGGTCTTTTTAAATTCATAATGTTCAACTATGCTATTTTAAGTTCATGTTCATGTTCCAAGTGTGTTTTTTTCAAGTGTTATTGTACAAAAAGTGTGCTACTGTACAAATAGTGATACTTGACAAAAAGTGTTTTTTTATGACGATAAGTGTTAGTGTTGTACAAATAGTGTTATTGTTGATGGACATGTTGTACAAATAGTGTTATTGTTGATGGACAAAAAAGTATTTTTTTTTATGTCAAAAATATTTGAACAAATAGAGTTTTGTTCTTGTTTAACAATTGTTTTTTTTATGTTGTTCATGTTGAACAAAATAGAGTTTTCATGTACAATAAATAAATGAAATATTGTTTTTGTTGTTCTTGTTAACGTACTAGATAGATCTATGGGAAAATTATTACTACTACTTATTCATTGGATAAGTATGGTTTACGGTTAGCTGTAGTCCGACTGTTGTCAAAAGCAGCAGCATGTATGAATTTAAAAAATCATTCAGGTCATTTCAGTGTGTCCCATAAATGTCGGGGAAAACGATACTTTTAGCGAAAATAAATCATAATTGTAATAGAATGTTTTTGGAAAAGCCAAAGAAAATTTAATATTGCAAAAGTATTTGGTAGGAATCTTACGATCAAATAAAAGCTATTGCCACAACCATACCAATACAATTCATACGGGGACTTGATGTTTTCAATAGTATTGTACCAAACTCGTGGTTGATTATTGATGATTTGGCTGAATCCATTGAACAGTTCTCACAGGAAATGCTACAGCTGTTCACTGTTCGCTCTCGTCATGAACAGATTTCCATAACCCTAGTTCTACATAATCTGTTTCATCAAAGCAAATGTATGAGAACCCTTGCTTTGAATTGGACCATCTATATTATCTATCGAGTTGTTCGTGATTCTAGCTCACTAATAACTCTCAATAAGCAAATATATCCAGGTGCTCCCAAATTTCTGCTGTCAGCGTACACTCAGGCGACAAATAAGCCCTATAGCTACATTTTGCTAGATGTTAATCAGATCACATCCGAGGATCTACGTGTAGTCACCGACATTTTCGACAATAAAATTATCGTATATCTTCTGGTGAACAGTAGAAAAAGCTCTTAGTTGCCATTATTACACTGAAGAAACTACATGAACAACGGCATTTATTTTCCGTTTTAGGCACTTCAAAACCTCCACTCAGGAAGGCCATACTCAAACATGGTGTTGACAATGATTTCATTAATCTATTATCTGAATTATGTTTAAATTTAACTGAGGGCAATGTACACTTGCCAGAAGGTGTTAGACAACAGACGAAGCAACATCGTTCCACTGTACGTGCCTTGGCTTGCAAAAACAAAGGAAATTTTTTTAAAGAAAACGTCTCCTTCAAGCGGGCGGTAGCTTTTTCACACTTTTACTGCCAATAATTGCAGGAGTTGTAAGCAGTTTTCTCTAGAGAATGGCTAAGCCCTATAAATTGACACCATTTGAACTTGTCCTCTCGCCCGTCGAACATTTTGAAGACAATCTAAGCAAATTCATTAATGATGAGAATATTGCAGATGACAAAAAACTGCTTTTACTTCAAGATTCATTGCGACGTGTGGACAAACATAGACCTTATCGTGAGAGACCCGCTGTTACCGTCACAGATCCCTCTAAACAAGAAACATCTCCTCAAGATTCTGTGCAATCAAAGGAAAAGGAAGTGAATTCTATAGTGACAGCAATTGGAAACCTATTGCCAGTGACCTATCGAGAACAGAGTAAAAGAGTATTATCGTATCTCATGTTGGAAACTGGTGGTGATCATCAAGTTCAAGTCGATAGCGCAGGGAAACGAATTATAAATTTGACAATAATCTATACGCCTTTCTAAGTGCATCAAACTTTCCCAAAAGTCTTATTGGCAATAAGCAAATTCTAAAGAAAATAAGAGAATATAGCCCTCCAACAACGCCAACACCAACACCTTTTAAAAAAGAAGAAGATTCAATATTGGAAAATACTAGCAGACGCAGCGGCAATGATTTTATAACAGCTGTGGCTTCTAATCAAAAGCGACGACGGATTGAATCATCATCCAGTGTGCAAAGGCGGAATGGAGATTGCACTACGTGTTTGCGTTCAAAATGGTTGAAGTTCTGAAGCATGTCTATGAAAATATTGGTGAAGTGGGAAGTCTAAGTTCCCCCAAAACGCTTTCTAAAGTTGCCTCCGGCAGCACATTAAAAAAAGCAAAAGAGTATCTACAGAATGAACCGAGCTACACACTACATCGGAATCGCAGGCTTGGTGGCAAACAATATCGAAGAACAAAAGCCTTTTTCCCTCTGCACATAATGAAAACTAATTTTTTAACTTTTGATGCTATTCAACGGCATCAAACTATAACCTACAATTATATTCTGGTTGCAATCAGTGTCTTTGGTCGCTATGCCTATGCCATTCCATTACGGTCAAAGACAGGTGTTGAGGTTGCTCAGGCTTTAGAAAGTATTCTTGAACAGGATTGCTATAGAAAAATTCAATCGGATCGCGGTAGTGAATTTGTTAATCCCCATGTGCAAAAGGTTCTATTGAAATATAATACAACACTTTATCATAGTCACAGCCCGATAAAGGCTGCATTGGCTGAACGATTGATAAGAACGATTCGTCTATTAATTTCAAGATATTGTACACTGAAAAATACACCTACTTTTATTCATGATTTAGATAAAATCATACAGATATATAACCATCGACCCCATCGATCTCTGTCCAACTCAAGCTGACGGGAAGTTCATTGTAGTGAAAATACATTTGATGCTTTTCTAAAGCAATATTCCAATGGTGGTAATGAGAATAAGAAGAAAAGTAAGAAATTCAATGTGGGTGATACTGTTCGAATTAATAGAACCACCAATATTTTTGAAAAGGGGAATTATTTATGGAGCACTGAACTTTTTAAAGTTTCCAAAATCCTGGACACCGAACCCACGACATATCGACTGCGAGACACTAAAGATTATGATATTCTCCGCGGTTTTTATGAATATGAACTGCAAAAAGTTAGAAACACTAGCGAAATTTATCAAATTGAAAATATATTAAAGAGTCGTACTCGTAGGGGCCAGAGACAGTTGCTTGTTCGCTGGCTAGGATACAACTCTGATTTTGATTCTTGGATCAGTGCTAAAGACATTAACAATGCCCAATGATTTCTATGTGACTTTCATGTCTAATGTATCTGATCCTCTCTACAATGACTTGAAAAGAACAAGTGATTTTTGGATGAAACTCTCCCCCACCATCAAATTCGACGAAAATGTAAAGTATGAAGTGGCTCTTGTCGACTGTATTCTCAAAAATACCTATGACATCCTGAGAAAAGATCGTAAATATGAAATAAAAATTAGACCCTATGATTGGCCGCCACCACCCTCAGGTGATCAAGAGCAAATTCAAAAGAGCAATTGGATGGATTATGTATATATTGAATTACCCTACGAGGCACTCACCTGTATGAATGATTTATGTCGTTCTATTAATAAAAGAATTTCCGCTCGTAAAAAAAGAGCTTTTCATTTCAACTATTCAAAGGAGGAGGGCAAGATCTACATTAGTTCACCTATTGCCAATGAAAATGTTATTCTCAAAGATAATCTAAAGGATGTTCTTGGCTTTAAGCTCAATATAATCAATGGTAGAAGTGCCGGAAAGACTAATTTCATTTTTGCAGACTACCCACTTGCCTTCTCCACGGACACTTGTATATTTCTCTACGCTTCATTTGTGGAAACATCCCGGGTTGGTAATTCAAATTCTCCCCTCCTACGGGTTCTTGAACGAAAAATCAATCAAGAACATATTCACCACTACAATATAAAGCATCTTCAGTATATTCCCGTAAACACTTCCTATTTGGAACTCTGTCAGTTAACACTAAGAACTGAATTAGGTGATTTCCTAGCAATTTCAAAAGATTTGGCTGTGATTAAATTTCATTTTCGTCCCATCGTTCAACAACAACAAGATGTCTAATAGAAAAGTAGTATTCATTTGTCCTGATATTGACTGCTATGTGAATACTCTTGGCCCAAGACAACAGGGCAATGGAATGGACTATTACAAAGGGCGCTCATCAATGTATGGCTATGGTCTTGGCAGCTGGTTTGCTAAGCTGTTTCACTCTTCACTACTTTTGACTAGAAAATATCTTGTACCGGCTGCAAAAGGTTTTGCATCCTCTACAGTAGACGATTGGGGCTCTGGCAAGGATTTTAAAAAAAAAGTGCTTCGGAAAATCTTAGGTCCAGCGCGCGAACCTTTGGTGAGAGATTAAAAAAAAATTGAAAAAGTTTAAAAAGGTCGAGAAACTATGTATTATTAATCATTCTCTACTTAGGTCAGAAGCGAAAGACGTCACGCCAGTGATAGAAAAGAAGGAAAAAGCTGACACGTACTTTAGACAGTTGTGGAAGGAAAAAAAGCCCCAGGAAGAGAATTGTTAGATCGAAACTAGATTATTTTTCCTAAGATGTCCTACCTACCGCATAAGGATTCTCAATCTTCAATCACCGCCTCATTGAATCTATTCAATGCAGAAAATGTTGATGTGAGTGTCAAGCATGGATACTATGAACTATTTTATCCCCAACAACCCCTCTCTGATAATCTTTACTTTTAAAGTTATTCCAATGAAGATTACTTTATGGAAATGTCTTCGAAATTTATAGATTTACAAATGAAAGCCCGAGAGTCCGAAAGCACACTATTAATTCTTGCTGATGGAATATCCTAAGAAAATTGTATATTACTTAATTTATTTCGTCAAATCAGTGTCTACATCAATGGCACGCTGGCAAGCACAAGCAACAATCTCTCAAATTATACAAGCTATATGCAATTCATGCTGATGACACCCAAGTCCTACAAGGAATGGAGAGGCACCTCCAGTGGATATGAATTTATTACTAATACTGATAGTACAGATGCATGTAAAAATGCTACAACTAGTGAATTACATCTAGTTCAAAAAATATACCAAGAAATATCTAATATACCTCAAAGGATACCACCCAATATTAAGGTGAATATAAATTTGACGCTTGCATACTCTAATTTAATACTGATGAAAGAATTTGCAAGCAATCCGGATGTAAGTCTCTCTCTAACCTCGGCAATACTTCTTGTACGCAAACAACAAGTTATGAGTTCTGTTGCTTTGGCAGTGGGAAAACTGAGAGCCTATGAGAATAATTTATAATTACTTTTTTGTCATGAAACCACCACTCCATTACATATAATATTGAGATTAAGTAACTTCACCAGTTTATGTTTTACAATTGGCGAAAGTCTATGCAAGATCACCATCGCATTTGTGAAAAACGCCATTTCAAGAGGTTCGTGGACTGGATATTCACATAAATTTGAAATATTTGGGCTTTCATCTCTTGTGTGTAAAGTAAACGGCATCCAACTCTACAATCTATCTTTTTATAACTCCTATAGAAAATTCTATGAGTTGACCATGTAAACCCTAGATCATGATTCGCAACTATTTGAAAATGGTATAACCGAAGAAATTTTTGCTAAAACACATGGTATCATTGCATTGGATTTGTCTGGCACGCAGGATATGAGTATAGTACGGGGAGTGTGCGTTTCGAGTGTACATTTGCCGACCCATTGGCTGAGAGTATTGCACTAATCTCACTAATTCAATATGAAACCTATTGGGAAATCACTCCCGAAGGTACTGTTCTTCTATACTTGGCACCATGAACACCAGTCAAATAATCAATGTATGTAATATGGATCCCTACATGTCCCAGTACAAATCCTATTGTTTGCCCTCGGACTTTCTTGGAAAAATTCAAAGTGGCAACAATACTTTGGCAACAATATATTGTTAATAGCAGTCCGTCGACTGTGCTGACGGGTCATTGGCTGTGCATCTTTCAAACAATGAAGACGATTGAATTTTTTGATCCTCTTGGTCTACCCTATACATTCTACACACACCATATAAGCAACTATATTGAGAGTAGTGGGAAAACTATTATTCAAAATCGGAGGACAGTGCAGGATCTGACGAATAAAAGCTGTGGCTTCCATACACTACTATATTTTGTGTTCCGATGTAGCGGCTATACTTACAAGCAGTTTCTCAACATTTATGTAGACAATTCACGCCTGAACGACTTTCTAGTGGAAAATATCCTCTCAGACCTGTATAATATAAATTTCAGTGCCCTAAGAGTAAAGTGCTTTAAATATGCTTGTGAATTTGTTTATTAATAAAATTTATATATACAACAATGTCTTTAAATCTTCAATTTAGATTTCTTCATCGGTGTATATGCAGCTGTCGTGAACCACTAATGCCAGTAAATCATTTGGATTCACTGTATATTGATCTTGATTGGTTGCAAAGTCAGGGTTACATTTGCAACAGTATAATTTAACTTCACTCATGTCATATCTCTTTGTATAGTCAATAATACTATTTGCATTCACATTATGAAATTCACAATTTTCAATCTGTCTATTTGAAGCGATATCACATACAGTGTTTTTAAATGGTGAATCACATTCGGTAACTGCCAAATAAAAATCACTTGGTTTATAGTCCTACTAGGCAGTGTTGTCACAACGATGATGTAGAAACCAAATTGTCTTGTTACCCTAACAGTTGAATCGTAGACCAGATTCTTCCTCCCAGAATAATTTAAATCCAAGACGATACCAATCTCGTAGAAATAAACTAAAATCGTGTTTGGGATTCTTTCCAATCATATCGGGGTAAGTATTCTCCCACTGATCAAATTTGTCATAGTGAAAATTGGAGCACAGAAGTCCTCTAGGCTGAGAGTCACAAATCTCTTCAAGACATGAATTACATCCTTTGATTTGTACTTCATAGCCTCTATGTAATTTACAAAGAATTACATAATTTACACTTTTCATTATAGTCATCAATAATTGTACAATTCTCACATTGAGTCCAACTGCCAAGAGTGTACATACATAGTGGACATGTAAAGAAAATTTCTCGGTTTCCGATGTCAACTCTCTCACAGCTAAAACAAAACTGATCGTCCTCGCTCGATAAATTCAGGGTGGAGGACTGGGAGAGGAGTAATTCTGTGACGTCACCTCTTTCGAAAGGTGTGGGAGACATCTACCTTGAATCTATGGCAATGTTTTCAAAAGTATATCCACGATATTATTCTGCTTTGTTCCAATTAATATATCAATAAATTGAGTATAAGCATTTGAGTCACATCGACAAAGCTTCATGCAATAGTCCAATGGGGGAGAATCAGTCCCCATTATATTGTCAAGTGCTCCCCGAGAGAATATCCTGCGTTGAAGATATAACTCAAGAAAATCATCATCCAAAATCAAATGTTTTTCCATAAACACAAGATTCGATCTAATCCTCTCTTTCTCAAATTTATTCATTTTTCAATCCTATCACTCTGACTGCTGACTCTAGACTGACCATGAATCGTTAGCCAAACATTCTAACATCAAAAAGAAAGGGAACATTTTCAATTTCGAAACAGTTTTATTGAATAATTACAACAATAACAGTAGACATCAAGGAGGCACACTTGTGCCTCTATAAAGAGGCGACCCACCACAATGTTAAGCGATTTCCGGTCCTAGCAGTCGCAGAGAGACAGCGGTAATCGCATTTTGTAGCCCGAGCTTAAACTAAGAAAATGGCGAAATATCACCCCCCTCCGACTTTATCTTCATGGGTAAAAGTGGGCCGGAAGTTTCGACCCTCCGACCACAGCTCCCCTTTAACATTGTCCGATTGGGTTTAAATTTAGAGGTTAAGCTTTTCTAGGGCCAGGGAGCTTATCCTCGAAATTTCAGCTCAATCCGATCACTCCTTCCCTGTTTTCCAAAAAAAACAAATATAGCCACTTAAAGTTCAAATTTTTTTTTCTTAGCCACGCCTACAGGCCACAATTGGCAACTGATCCGGGTAGATGAGGACTAATTCGAAGCAGAATTTGACCTGTTAGGGCCTTTTGATATTTTCAGACCGAAAAAATTATCCCCCGAATTTACATTTACGAAAAACCTCGTTTTCCTATAAGAACCCGCTATAAGCGGGCTCTTATCGTTTTCCTATAAGAGCCCGCGAAAACACGGGCTCGTTTTCCTATAAGAGCCCGCAAGCCCGCAAGTTGTCAAATCAGCTAACAGTTAGTCAAGCAATAATAAGTAATAAACTGTACAAAAACGTGCATAAATTATTTGAAAAAAACTACGTTTTCTAAAGAGTTAAAGAGGCTGAGTTACAAGGTCGAACCTTAAAACGTACAGTAATTAGGAGGCACAGTTGGGGGGCTGCCGCCCCCCAAACCCCCAACTTTCACAGCCTTTAAATAAAAAAAAGTGTTTTAAACTGAAAGTAAGGAGCGACATTAAATCTTAAAACGAACAGAAATTATTCCGTATATGAAAGGGACTGTGCCCTCCTCAACGCCTCGCTCTTTACGCTAAAGTTTGAGTTTCTCACAACTCTTTTTTTTAGACAATAAAAACTTTAGCGTAAAGAGCGAGGCGTTGAGGAGGGCACAGCCCCTTTCATATACGGAATAATTTCTGTTCGTTTTAAGATTTAATGTCGCTCCTTACTTTCAGTTTAAAACACTTTTTTTTTTATTTAAAGGCTGTGAAAGCGGGGGGTTTGGGGGGTGGCAGGCCCCCAACTATGCCTCCTAATCCCTGTACGTTTTAAGGTTCGACCTTGTAACTCAGCCTCTTTAACTCTTTAGAAAACGTAGTTTTTTTCAAATAATGTACAATTAGCGATACAGTTTATTGTCTTCGATATGTTTCACTAATGCACTTAAAGCATATTGAAGTCTATTCACATGCGCTATATCAACTTTTGCAGCGAAGCATAATTGATCCTCCATTTTAAATTTGCTCAAGGATATCACATATCTTGCATATACTTGATCCCATTCCAGACAAAGCCGTGATCCTCTCGTGATTTCCACCGCAATGTTTGGTGCTCTTGTATTGTTGCCATCAACTCCACTATCAACTTCTAATAGGGTAAACATTTCACTCATCATCAGCACAAATATATCCAAATGAGTAAACTCAAACTGTTCTCGCTCCTTTGAATTCTATTTACACACTAATAAAAACTATAGCAAAAATCCTGTCCTTATATTCTCTGCAATCCTCTCTCGCTAATATTTCTGACCCTCTGATTGGCTTAGAAGGGGACACGTGATCCTGTTTCCCGTTATCAGATCAATAAAATTCCCCCACCGATTATGTAATCAATTTCTCGGAAATTCACTTGTCATAGTCGATTACGCAATCAATTTCTCGGAAATCCTCTCCCCTTCATTTACGTAAATCAAGTTCTCGGACATCCACTTCCTAGTCAAGTCCTAGATCAATACATCTCTTCCCCATTAATGCGCGTGTGAAAACTTCACTCCGGAGACAATACACTTGGAAACAACAAATAAATCGATCTTGAAAGAGGTGTCATTGACCCCATTAGACACGATCGATAATCCTTGAATAAATTATAACCTGTCAGCGTTAGACTCAATTATAGATAACATCAGTGGTGTGCGCCCAGTAATCCATTCCCATATATGGAGTCCCCCCAGTAATTATTGTTAGCTCCCTACTCATATCTGTGGGATTGACAGGCATATTTTTCTTGGTGCGTATCTGCCACGGTATGGGCCCACGGTATTCAAAATTCTTCTTTTAACTTCTCAATTTTATTCAAGAAAGCTGTCTCGCATAATATAGGACCCTTTTCATATACCAAAAATCTTTATCAATTCACCCATATCAAACTATAGATTGTCTCTAGACTCTACCTAGGCTAGTCAAAAAGTATTCAAAAGCAAAAAGAATAAGCTTACTTTCTTCAGGTGAAATCTGAATTACAGCTCAAAACAAACGGTACTTATTCCTGATATGAAAGAGCTGCCCCATCCTCAATACCTTGTTCTTTACGATAACACTTTAAGCACTTTCAAAAAAGCCTCCTATTCTTAATAAATGGCCCTTGTGTTTCATCATCCGTTCTTTAAAAATGGGCAAACGGTCAAACTTTAGAGTAAAGAGCAAGCGATTGAGCTTTTATATTCTTTTATATTCTGAATAGAGCTTTTATATTCTGAATAATTTATGTTTGTTTGAAGTTTTAATGTTACTCATTACTTTCAGTTAAATAACAAACTCGTTTTTTTATTTAATTTCTGATCGTTTTTCAAATAATGCCGGTAAATCTGGCTCACTCTCCATTAAATATTCCAACTCATGGGAAGCTCCTCCATAGAAATTTCCACCGCATCAAATACACCCCACCCTTAAGATTTCCCTCAAGACAGCTCCATCCTAACTGAGAATCCCCGCCTCCTCTTAAAATTTCTCGCGGACGATTCCCCCAAAAATTCCCCCGAGAATCCCCCGAAAATTTCTCCTTAGTGAAAAAATTCTAATCGTTTTCTTGATCACTCCGGATATCTTCCCTTCTGTAGAAATGTTTTCCTAGAAATCCAGACACGCCAAAAATAGCTCCCGGATAATTCTCCCGGAACATTTCTACAGGTGAAATTGAGTTGCCAAAGATAAAGTTTCACAATTAAAAAGAACTTCGTAGAGGAATTCTGTCAAATCCCCCCCGGGTAAAATTTCTCCTGGAAAATTCATCCCTTGAAATCCCCCTTTCCAAAGAAAATTCTCCCTATGGAAACTCCACCCAAACAGAAATTCCCCCCCCCAAATAATGTTTGTATACTTCCCAATAACAAACATTGTGCGTAAACAATGGGCAAATTTCATAGCTCACAGGTTTTTCTCCACAGACTGTGGGGGTCATTTTACACCTAAGGACAGAGTTATTTGATCTTTCAAATATACTGAACAGACTGGATATTTCAAAACTTTGAGCGAATAACTTTCCGTCAAAAAGGGTTGTAGGAGGGGGACTAGATGCCCTCAATCTTTTTGGCCACTTAAAAAAAGCACTAGAACTTTTAATGTTCGTTTCAATGTACCCTGTCCCGAACTTTTAGGACCATTATTTCGATATGATCACCCCTGAAAAAAAAACGAATAAGAAAGTAAACACGCATCCGTGATCGTGATCTGATTAAGTAAAAAAAAAGTTTTTTTCAGTGAAAGTAAGGAGTGACTTTTAAACTTAAAGGGAACAGAAATTATTCCGTATATGAAAGGGACGGTCCCCTCCTCAACGCCTCGCTCTTTACACTAAAGTGTTTTATTGTTTTAAAAAATAAAGTTGTGAGACAGAGTCAAACTTTAGCATAAAAAGCAAGGCGTTGAGGAGGCGTAGTTATGCCCCAAGGGCATAACTTGACCCTTGTCATGAGGGCTATAGGGGGAGGGTTGTCATACTCAAAGACATAATTTTCAGACCTTTCAACTACGTTAAACAAAATTGTGATATCTAAATGTTGATTGTAAATGTTTGTGGAAATGATTGGCGTTGAGGGGAGGGGAAGATTCTTCCTCTGAATACTTTTGACTATTAAAAAGGGCAATAGCCCTCTACATTTCCAATCGAAAGAACCCTTATTGAAGTTTTTTAAACAAACACTTTCTATATGACATTATATGCCCCCAGGGCATAACTTACAACCTTAGCCCTGAGCGCTGTTGGGGGTTGTCATACTTTAAAACATAATTTCCGGACCCTTCAACTACGTAAAACAAAATTGCTATATCAAAATATTGATCAGAAGTGTTTTGGAAAATGATGGGTATGGGGGGGCATTCGCCCTCCAATCGCTTTTGACTATTTCTAAGGGCACTAGCCCTCTTAATTCTCAACTAAATGAGTCCTTTTTGAAGTTTCTACGACAACGCTGGCAAAGAGCTAATTTTCAGAACTTTCACCTACGTTGAACAAAATGTCTATCTCAAAATTTCTATTGGATGTGTTTGGGAAAATAGTAGGCTTGAGCGGGGCGTTAGTTGGCCTCCAATCACTTTTGACTATTAAAGAGAGCACTAGCGCTTTCAGTTTCCAATCCAATGAGCCCTTTTCGAAGTTTCTGCGATAACGCTTTCTATAAAACCTTATATGCCCCAGGGGATAATTTACAATCCTTGCGCTGAGGGATGTGGGGGAGTGTTATACTCAAAGACAAAATTTTCAGACTGTTCAACTACGTTGAACAAAATGGCTTTCTCAAGATTTTTATTGGTGTTTTTGGAGAAATGGTGGGCGCGGGAGGGGCGTTAGTTTTCCTCCAATCGCTTTTGACTATTAAAAAGGGCACAAGCCCTTCGAATTTTCTATTACAACGCTCTATAAAAGCCTTATATGCCCCCAGGGCATAACTTACAATCCTTGCCCTGAGGGGTGTGTGTGTGTTTGGGGATGGGGGGGGGCTGATCATCCTCAAAGAAATAATATCCAGAACTTTCGACTACGTTGAAAAAATGGCTATCTCAAAATTTTGATTGAATATGTTTGGGGAAATGATGGGCGTGAGAGGGAATTAAGTTGTCCTCCAATCAATTTCGACTAGCCTATTAAAAAGGGCACTAGCCCTTACAACCATAGCTTACAACCTTAGCTTACATAGCTTACATACCTTACAACCTTAGCTCTGAGGGCTCTGGGGGGAGTGTCATCTTCAAAAACCTAATTTTAAGACTTTTCATCTACGTTGAACAAAATAGCTATCTCAAAATTTTGATTAGATGTGTTTGGGGAAATGGTGAGCTTGAGAGGGGGGCTAGTTGCCCTTCAATCACTTTCGACAAATAAAAAAGGCACATGTCCTTCCAGTTTCCAATCGAATGAGCCATTTTTGAAGTCTACGAAAATTCTTTCTATATAAACCTTGTATGCCCCCAAGGCATAACTTACAACCCTTACCCTGAGGGGTTTGAAGAGTTTGTCATCCTCAAAATCATAATTGCCAGAACTTTCAAAAGGTACATCTTAAAATTTAAATTGAATGTGTTTGTGTAAATAGTGGGTGTGAGAGGGGGGTTGTTGCTCTCCATTCACTTTCGACCATTTAAAAGGCCACTAGCCCTTGTAATTTCCAATCAAATGAGCCCTTTTAGAAGTTTCTCCGACAACACTTTCTATGAAAAATCTTATATGCCCCCAGGTTATAACCTATGACCCTTACCCTGAGGGCTCTGAGGGGGCTGTCATCCTAAAAGACATAATTTCCAGAACTTTGAACTACGTTGAACAAATTGAATATCTCAAAATTTTGATTATATATTCTTGGGGAAATGATGGGCGTGACAGGGGGGTTAGTTGCCCTCTAATTACTTTCGACTATTAAAAAGGGCACTAACCCTTTCATTTTTCAATCGAATGAGCCCTTTTTGAAGTTTTACGACAGCACTTTCTATAAAATCCCAATATGCCCCCAGGGCATAACTTACATCCCTTGCCCTAAGGGCTGTGGGGGTGGGGCGGGGGTTGTAATCTTCAAAGACCTAATTTCCATAACTTTTAACTACGTTGAAAAAAATCTCTAAATTTTGATTTTGTGTGTTTGCGAAAATGGAGGGCGTGAGAGGGAGGTTTCTTACCCTCCAATTACTTTTGACTATTAAAAAGACAACTAGCCATTTTAATTTCCAATGGAATAAGCCATTTTTGAATTTTCTTCGACAATGTTTTCTATAAAAAACCTTATATGCCCCCAGGGCATAACTTACAACCCTTGCCTTAGGGGCTGTGGGGGAATGTCCTCAAAAGACATAATTTATATCTGGAAATCAACTACGCTGAACAAAATGTCTATCTCAAAATTTTGATTGGATGTGGTTGAGGAAATGATGGGCGTGGGAGGGGGGGGGCTAGTTGCCCTCCAATTACTTTTAACTATTAAAAAGGGCACTAGAACTCTCGATTTCCAATCGAATGAGCCCTTTTGAAGTTTCTACGACAAAACTTTCCATAAAAATCTTATATGCCAACAGGGCATAACTTACAACCCTTGCCCTGAGGGCTGTGGGGGGGATCATCCTTAAAGACCTAATTTCCAAAACTTTCAACTACGTTGATCAATATGGCTATCTAAAAGTTTTGACTGTATGCGTTTGTGGAAAAGCTGGGCGTGAGAGGGGGTTCTCCCCCCCTTGTGGCCCTCCAATCACTTTCGACTATAAAAACGGCACTAGACCTTTGAATTTCCAAATCCAATACACCTTTTTTCAAGTTTCTACGACAAAGCTTTCAATAAAAACCTCATATGCCCCTATGGCATAACTTATAACCTTTGCCCTGAGGGCTCTGAGGGGGTTATCATCCTGAAAGTTCTAATTTCCAGAACTTTTAACTACGTTGAACAAAATGACTATCTAAAATTTTGATTGGATTTGTTTGGATAAATGGTGGGCGTCGAAAGGGTGTTAGTTGCCTTCCAACCGCTTTCAACCATTAAGAAGGGCACTAACCATTTCAATTTCCAATCGAATGAGCCCCTTTTGAAGTTTCTGCGACAACATTTTCTGTGAAAAACTTATATGTCCACAGGGCATAACTTATAACCCTTGTCCTGAAGGCTGTGGGAGTTGTCGTGCTCAAAGGCTTAATTTTCAGAACTTACAACTACGTTGAACAAAATGTCTATCTCAAAATTTTGATTGAATGTGTTTTGGGAAATGGTGGGCGTGAGAGGGGGGTTAGTTGCCCTCTAATCACTTTCTACTATTAAAAAGGGCACTAGCCATTTGAATTTCCAATCGGCTGAGCCTTTTTTGAAGTTTCTAAGACAAAACTTTCTATAAAAATCTTATATGCCCCCATGGCATAACTTACAACCCTTGCCTTGAGGGCTGTGGGGGAGTTTCCACCTCGAAAACATAATTTCTATCTGGAAATCAAATACGCTGAACAAAATGGCTATCTAAAAATTTTGATTGGATGTGTTTGGGGAAATGGTGCGCGTGGAAGGGGTGTTAGTTGACTTCTTGCACTTTCGACTATTAAAAAGGGCACTAGCCACTCCAATTTCCAATCGAATGAGAATTTTTCGAAGTTTCTACAATAACTCCTTCGATACAAAGTGCCCTGGTCTACCCCCCCCCCCCAAAAAAAAAAAAATTAAATAGTAAATTGTGCCAACATCGTTCTTTACTTAGGCAGCGCGATGTTGCTGCCTGTGTTATTATTGGTTATTGGGAAGCATACAGACGTTTTCATGAGGGAATTTTTATCGCGGGGGGAAAGGGGGGGGAGTGGAGAGGGTTACGTGGGAGGATATTTCCATGGAGGATTTTTAATGGGGGAAGGGACATTCCTATGAAGGGGGCGCCGGATTCCCAGCATTATTTAAAAAACGATCAGAAATTAAATAAAAAAATAAGTTTTTTGAACTGAAAGTAAGGAGCAACATTAAAACTTAAAACAAACAGAAAATTATTACGTCTATGAGGGGGTTTGCCCCCTAGTCAATACCTCGCTCTTTACGCTAAAGTTTTTATAGTAC
>NC_142796.1:91823961-91838394 GCF_049724085.1 Artemia sp. Qi Xiang Cuo
CAAACCCCCTAGCCCCCCTTATATATATATATATATATATATATATATATATATATATATATATATATATATATATATATATATATATATATATATATATATATATATATATATATATATATATATATATATATATATATATATATATATATATATATATATATATATATATATATATATATATATATATATATATATATATCCCAATAGCAAATATTATATGTAAACAATTGGAAGATTTCATAGTTTATAGCTGTTTCCCAAGGATCTGTGGGGGTCTATGTTATCCCAAGAGGCATAGTTACTGGATCTTTCAACTATATTGAGAAAGGTGGCTATCTCAAAATTTTATCAGATGACTTTGACAGAGAAAGGACCCTGGGGAGAGGGGGGGCTGTCTGTCCTCCAATATTTTTGGTCACTTAAAAAGTGCACTAGAACTTGTATTTCCTTTATAATGAGCCCCCTCAAATCTTCTAAGATTATTGGTTCGATAACATCCGCCCTTGTGAAAACAGAGAAACAAGAAAAAACAAATATAATCAAAACACAAAAACCAATAAACATGCATTCGTAATCTTGGTGATCTTTCTTCTGTTAATAGATACAAACTTTCACACTTTTACAGATGGGAGCTTGAAACCTCCATAGTAGGGTTCTCTAATATGCTGACTCCAATGATACGATTTCCAGTAAGATTCCTTGACTTCTTATGGGTTCTCCCTCTTTTTTGAAAATCATACAAATTTTTTTAGGCTCATAGCTTTTGATGGGTAGCATTAAACTTAATGAATTTTATATATTAGGAATCGACATAAAAATCCAATTATTTTGATGTATCTAGAGTACGATTCTTTTATATATTAAATAGAAAAAACAAGTTTTTTTAACTGAAAGTAAGGAGCGACATTAAAACTTAAAACGAACAGAAATTATTCCGCATATGAAAGGGGTTGTCCCCTCCTCAACGCCTAACTCTTTACGCTAAAGTTTTATTTTTTTTAAAAATAGAGTTGTTATAAATAGTCAAAATTTAGCGCAAAGAGCAAGCGTTGAGGAAGGGCCAGCCCCTTTCATATATAAAATAATTTCTGTTCGTTTTAAGCTTTAATATCACTCCTTACTTTCAGTTAAAAAAAACTTCTTTTTTTTATTTAATTTCTGAACGTTTTTAAATTAATTTAGGTTTTGATTTTGGCTCACAGTAGGCTACATGAATAATTTAAACGAAATTTGCATATTAATTTTACTTTTTTTGGCCAATTAGCTGTCTCGAAATTTTGATTGGACGATTTTGAGAAAAAAGGGGTGGAGGAGGGGGCCTTGTTGCCCTTCATTTTTTCTGGTTACTTAAAATAAGCACTATAACTTTTAATTTTATTTACGAATGTATTTATTAGTAATAAATATACGTAACTTACCAATTAATTTACGTAACGAACTTAACTATTCGTATATTTTCATTACGTATATTAGGGGGTTCAGCCCCTTGTTAATACCTCGCTCTTTACGCTAAAGTTCGAATTTTGTTCCAATCCTTTAAGAATAAGCCCTTAATTCCAAAGGCCGTTTAATTAGAAAAATTAGCTCTTATGAAAGTGCTAGAAAAATTTAGAGTAAAGAGCGAAGTATTGATTAGGGGGCGAAACCCCTCATATACGTTATAATTTCTGTTCGTTTTAAGTTTTGATGTTGCTCCTTACTTTCAGTTGAAAAAAATTGTTTTTTAATTGAATTTCTGATGGTTTTTTTTAAATAATACTGGGAAATCTGGTGCTTCCTTAATAGCAATGTCCCTTCCCCATGAAAGCTTTCTCCATCGAACGATCCTCCTACGTAACCTCCGACCCGCCCCCACTACCAAAATCCTCCTGAAAACGTCTGTATACTTCCCAATAACCAATACTATTATTTAATCCCCCACAGCCCCGGGGGAGGGCTGCAAGTTATTGACTGGACAGTCAATAGCTTGCAGCCCTTCCCCGGGGCTGTGGGGGATTAAATAATCCTCAATGACATAGTTATTATATTTTCCAACCATGCTGAACAAAATGGCTATCTCAAAATTTTGATGGGGTGAATTTGGGGAAAAAGAACGTGGGAGGGGGCCTAATTGCCCTCCATTTTTTGGGTCACTTAAAAAGGGTACTAGAGCTTTTAATTTCCGTTCGAATGAGCCCTCCCACGATATTTTATGACCACTGGGTCAATACGATCACCCCTGAAAAAAAAAAATAAAATAAACACGCATCCGTGATCTTTCTTCTGACAAAAAATACAAAATTGCACATTTTCAAACAGTTCGTGGTAACGAACCGGCTCAATGGTAACCGAAACTCTAGAAAACGGGTTTTTGATACAAATAGATACATCAAAAGAATTATATTTTAATGCTGATTTCAAATATATAACTTTCATCAAGTTTAGTGCTACCCATCAAAATTATGCGCCTGAGAAAATTTGGCTGATTTTCAAAAAAAGAGGGAAATACCCCCTAAAAGTTATAGAACCTTAATGAAAATCACACCATCATATTCAGCGTATAAGAGAACCATACTGTAGAGGTTTCAAGCACCTATCTACAAAAATGTGGAATTTTGCATTTTTTGCCAGAAGAAAGATCACTGATACGTGTTTATTTGTTTGTTTGTTTTTTTGTTGTTTTTTTTCCCAGGGGTGATCGTATCGACCCAGTGGTCCTAGAATATCGTGGGAGGGCTCATTGGAACGGAAATTAAAAGTTCTAGTGCCCTTTTTAAGTAACCAAAAAATGGCGGGCAACTAGGTCCCCTCCCACGCTTATTTTTTTCCAAAAGTCACCCGATCAAAATTTTGAGATAGCCATTTTGTTCAGCATGGTCGAAAATATGATAAATATGTCTTTTATGATGACTTAATCCCCCGAAGTTCCCAGAGGGAGGGCTAAAAGTTATGAACTTTACCCATTGTTAACATATAGTATTGTTTTTTGGTATGTATAAAGATTTTTTCTGGTTTTTTTTTTTGGGGTTGTGGTGGGTAAGGGTGGGTCGGGGGTTATGTTGGAGGATCTGTTCATGAAGGAAGTGTTCATGGGGGAAGGGAATTTGCCATGAAGGGGGCACCGGACTTGCCAGCATTATTTATTGGTTATTGGGAAGTATACAACCATTTTCAGGAAGGATTTTTTCTGGAGGGGGGGCTAGAGGAGGGGGTTACTCTGGAGAATATTTCCATGGAGGATGTTTCTTTGGGGTAAGGGACAGTTCTATGAAGGGGGCGCCGGATTTCCAAGCATTATTTAAAAAACGATCAGAAATTAAAGAAAAAAAACAAGTTTTTTCAACTGAAATGTAAGAAGGAATATTAGAACTTAAAACGAACAGAAATTATAACGTATGTGAGGGGGTTCTCCCCAAAGTCAATACCTCGCTCTTTACGCTACAGTTTTTTTTAGTGCTTTCAAAAGAGATATCTATTCTAATTAAACGGCCTTTGTGATTCAGGGGTTTGTGAATAAAATTTTTTTTTAACTTTTAACGTAAAGAGCGTGGTATTGATTAAGGGGAGAACCCCTTCATATGCGTAATATAATATACGTAATAAAAAAACAATAAAAAAACAAGCGATACGGCTCAATAGTAATCGAAACTTTTAAAAACGGAATTTTGATGTCAATAAATGTATCAAAAGAATGTGTTTATAATGCTGATCCTAAATATATAAATTTTATTAAGTTTAGTATTACTCATCAAAGGCTACGATCTTGGGAAAATTTGCTAGATTTTTTAAAGATGGGGGAAACATCCCCTACAAGTGAAAGAATTTTAATGAAAATCACACAGTCAGATTCAGAGTATCAGAAAACACTATTACAAAGGCTTCAAGATCATATCTGCAAAAATCTGCAACTTTGTATTTTTTGCCAGAAGAAAAATATACGAATATAGAAGTTAGTACGCAAGTTAATTTGTAAAGACATCCATTTAGCAAAAGAAAAGTAAAATTTTTATGCAAATAAAAGCTGCATTAACTAAAAAACGATCAGAAATTAAATAAAAAAAACAAGTTTTTTAAACTGAAAGTAAGGAGCGACATTAAAACTTAAAACGAACAGAAATTATTCCGTATATGAAAGGGGCTGTCCCCTCCTCAACGCCTCGCTCTTTACGCTAAAGTTTGACTCTGTCTCAACTTTATTTTTTAAAAAAATAAAAAACTTTAGCGTAAAGTGCGAGGCGTCGAGGAGGGGACAGCCCCTTCCATATACGGAATAATTTCTTTTCTTTTTAATTTTTAATGTCGCTCCTTACTTTCAATTTAAAAAACTTGTTTTTTTATTTAATTGTAGATAGGAGCTTGAAACCTCTATAGTAAGGTTTCTCTGATACGCTGAATCTGATGGAGTTATTTTCATTAAGGTCCTATGACTTTTAGGGGATGTTTCCCCTATTTTTTAAAAAGAGAGATTCCGTTATTTAGTGTTTCGGTTACTATTGAGCTGGGTCGGTCGTTACTAAATTGAGCTAGGGCGTATCAAACGGTTCGTTACCACGAACTGCTTTATCTATTTATTTAAAAAGTATGTTGTTTTAGGCTTTTGATTACTATTGCACAGAGATTTTTTAAGCCATAGAAATAGGGAGGAGGAATATGTAAGAGCTGGAAAACATGTCTTTGGAGCTTAATTGGTTTTCTGAATTCATTCCCAAAAGTTTCCTTTCTTCGACTCGTTGAAGTCTTTTCTAGATGGCAAAAAGCCCCTCATCTAGAATTCCACCAAGAATGTATCTGATTGTTTTTGGATTTACATTCCCTCCGTTTGGAAGAACCTTTAATATTTAGTATGGTAGAGGCCATTTTTTCTGGGAAAAAAAATGTACGGAAATCTATAGGCAGTCATAAACTAAAATGCCATGTTCGCTTTACGAGGCTGACATCAAGGCCGTATCCAGGGGGGGGGGGGAGTTTGAACCCCTCCCCCCCCCCCAACAAAATTTTGTTTGTCCGACTCATAAAAAAACGGAACAAAAATGAATATAAACAAACTTTTGATGCGGTTTTAAAAGTTCTTTTTTATAACTCCCCTTCTCCGAAAAAATTTTTTGTAAATACCCCCTCGCCCTTCCAAACAAATTCCTGGATACGACACTGTCTACAGTTTAATAGCTTTGGGAATTGAATTTGTTAAAATGTTTATACAAATTAGTAGAAAATTCAAATTTTAAGCGAGAAAATGCTTCTTTCTCCTTAGGGCTAAAATGTATTTGCTGAGTTGAAGTCTTTGAAGATTTCACGAAAATTGCATAACCCATTTTTAATCTATTTATTTTTTTCTTCTGGAAACAACGAGCTTGGCAAAACAACAACACACAGCGATGATTGTTTATGATCCCTGCGAAACTGGAAAGGGGCATATCAAAAGACTTAAATTTATTAAAATATTTTTCAGCACAAAAATTGAATATTCAAGTTAAAGTTTTTCATTTTTTTCAATTGTTGCACAAATTTTATACACAAAAATAAACGCCAAGTTATTCAAATTTTCAAAACATTTTAGGATATTTAGTTTTTACTTTTATGCTAATCCCAACAAGGTAAATCTTTGGCCTCACTTTTGTTCTCTATTTCCATTTCTAATCCTTTTAAAATCACTTTATGCTTGTGCATAATGGGCACGCAAAGGGAAAGGGATCATATCCCCTCTTAATCCATTTGAGGGGAGCATTATTCACTGAGTTGCGTTTTAGCAGTCGCATGCAGTATTACACATTTTTTGGCGAAAAAGCTTTTATTCCATCCCCCTTCATTCACGTCAATGTTTGCAGGCTTGCCCCTTGTTAGATAATTTCTGAAAGTGCCGACACAAATGCTGTAAACTCTTAAGACCTGCTGATATAAATCTGGATTGAAGGTTGAAAGGCTTTTAAATTAGCCCATTTTGTTTAAAAATTACGTTGCATAAAATGTGGTAGAACCACAACTGTCTTAGAAGACTACTGTTTTTGTATTATGTTTTAAAGCCTTACCACTATTTAATTTCAATTTACCCAAAGCTTTCCAAATTATTAATTTAACCTAAATAATTCTTATCATCAGATGTTTTTTTTTGTAAATACATTTATGTTTGTTCTTACTTTTTATGTTTCTTCCGTTTGAAATGGGAACCTACAAATTTGAACACCATCCTTTCACAACGCAAATAACCCACACAAGTCTCAGAAAATCAAATTTACTCACGTCTGACAGCAGCAGACACAGGGCTAGAAAAACAAAAAAACAAATATGCAAGTCCATGCTCTGCTGCTTTCACAAACAAAATGAATAGAATACCTGAGTAGCGTAACACTCAACAGAGGAAATCCTTTTGGTAATACACTCCGCCTTTCCGTCTTTCCGTCTCCGCCTTTCCCGAATCAGCCACGGCTATTACGGATTTGATGTTTCTTTAAGGACACCCTAGACGGTCAATCATTTTGATCCAAAGCATCCGTCAATCGATTGATTAAAGCATGATTAACCGTCTAGGAACCTATTTGACGCTCGAGTCAAGCGTTGATGGTGATTGATAGAAAGTTTGAATGACTCAATTGGTTCCTAGATGGTCAATCATACTTTAATCAATCGACTGACGGGAGCTTTTGATCAAAATGATTGATCGTCTAAGGTGTCCTTTAGTTTCAAGTCTTTGTGATTGTAACAGGAAAAGAAATTACTCCACGTTGCAATGAAGCACAAATCCAAAGGCCCAAGATCAAATGATTGGGATCTCATCAGAATCCCAGGATATCATGAAAGTCGTCAGGGATCTCGAAGTCCCCAAAATAAAAGAAAGATACCCGAAGAAAATATGTTCTTGCCCCTGCTTCGAAGCTTCAATCACGTAGCTGCTTAACTACTATATTATCTGACCTTATATAAATGATAAGTGTCCATAACTCTCCCTCCTTATCCAATAATTAGAAAACTATCACGACATGTTAATAGCTGATTCTTATGTTTATCCATAGTACTTTTAGAATCCGAGTCTGGTGGTTTCCGAAGTGAGAGGAGGTAAATGATTATCTTTTTTTGTTTTTGTGGCTGAACCGTCAAGGTTAACGAGCACTGCGTACTGTTTAAAGAATTTGAACACCGTAAGTGGCTTCTACTAAAAGGTGACCAATTTAGTGTCTTTCCACAGCAAACCAACACCGTAAGTAGCTTAAACTAAAAGGTGACCAGTTTAGTGTCTTTCCACAGCAAACCAACCCCTGGTTGGAAAAACGCTGAGGAAGCAGGACAAAATCTCGAGGGCACCCAGTCAAAGCCAATCTTTACTTCCTTGATGACCTCAACCCCCATAGGCCACACTGGATCTCACTGGCGGATCTAGAGTAAAATCTTGGGGGGGGGGCATGCACCAAGGGTTTTTTGGATGTGGATTTTCATGGGATTATCGAGTTTGGATGTGGAAAAAGTGTTTTTTTTTTAATTAAATAGATTCCATGTCCCCTGGCCTTCTTCCTCCATATTAGTCCCTTAAAGAGACGGTATCACGAAGATACTACCCTCGCTTATTGTGGCCTGGCATCTCAATGAGTTATTCAAAGACATCCAAACTAGATAATCCCATGAAGTATCCGCATTTTTCATAAAGATTTAATACACATGTCTTGACACTTAAAAAGGCACTTAAACTTTAAATTTTTGTTCGAATGAGCTCTCTACCTATTTTCTAGGACCCTTATTTTGATACGATCACCCCTGGGAAAAAGCTTAGGCCATTGACGCGTACTCCATTCGGTATCTTAGCATCCCCCCTCCCTATATAAAGATCAACCACCTCTCCTTAATAATAGGTCACTGTATTATGAAGCATATCATTCTGTTAAATAAAGCCCTGAAATAAACGCCAAGAACATTTGTTGTAGTAAGAAGACAATTATGATGATCCAAATGGTTATCTCAGAGTTTCGTTCGGATGTCTTTGGGGTAATAGGGACAGGGGAAGGGGGCCAGTTGCCATCCATTCTCCTCCTTAATAATAGGCTTACCATATTATGAAGGAACTCAAATAAAGCACTAAAATAAACGCCCGAAACAGTTTTGTGCAATATAAAGGAAATTATGATGAACCAAATGGTTTCCTCAGAATTTCATTTGGACGTCATTGGGTGAAAAAAGACAGGGGAAGGGGGCTATTTGCCCTCCATTCTGTTTGGTCGCGGAAAAAGATACTTAAACTTTTTATTTTTGTCTGCAACAGAACCCCGGTTTTCCCATGTAAAGTACCTTTAAGGAGTATATATTTTTTTTATTTAATTCAAAATATTTAGTCTAACTACAATATCTAGGGTATTCTGCTGAAATAAAAGAATTAATACTACTGCTACTACTATTACAACTACTACTACTGCTACTAACAACTCACCGCAGCACTAAGCCGTCTGAGGCCAACACAGCTGCGCACGCTCCTCTTCCATCCCAATCTATTCAAAGCCTCCCTCTTTACACCCTCCCAGGAAGTTCCCACTTCCTTTAAATACTTCTTTATGTCATCCTCCCACCCCAGACAAGGACGACCTTCTATCCGTTTAGCCCTAGATGGTGGCCAAAAAGGACAATATTTGACAATCTGTCATCATTCATCCGCAGAACGTGCCCTAGCCATCTCAGCCTTTCTTTCATTATAGCCATAGAAAGCGGGATTGAACCACATTTTCGAACAGCCTACAGTTTGAAATACGGTCAGTCAAACGGGCTCCCAGAACAATCCGTAGGCAATTTCTCTTGAAAATATCTAGTAAATCTTCATTCACTTTTTGGAGCGCCCATGCTTCAGAGCCATATCTGACCACTGTCATCACTGTACCTTCCGTTATTCTAATCTTGGTTTTAACCCTATTCTTCCAAACTTTTTTTTAACTGTAAATAAACACCCTGAGCCTTGGCTTTTCTACTTTTAACATCTTCATTGCTCCCACTGTCTTTACTAATAATACTAACAAGGTAAATGAAGCTGCCTCCCCATTTGATTCCGTGGTCTTCCATTGCCTTTCCTGTACTCTTTAAGATAAAGTCTACCAAAATGACTCATATAAAGGAGGATAGAACACAGCCCTGCTTAAGTCCTGATTTGATACAAAACCAACTGCTAACCTCATTTCCTACCTTAACTGCAGCAGTGTTATTCTCGTACAGAGCACTAATCATTTTAATGTATTTGTCTGATATACCATAAAAGGATAAAACCTTTGCTAAAGCTCTTTTATCAACAGAATCGAACACTTGCTCATAATCTATTAAACTGAGGACCAAAGGTGTTTGACAACTAAGGTACTTCTCAATTATTAACCTAAGAGTGAAAATTTGGTCGACGCATCGTCTGCGTTTTCTAAAACCGCATTGTTCTTCTCTTAAAACTTTGTCTGCAGCATCTCTCAGTCTAAAAAGTATCATATTACTAAGCAATTTGCTACCTACATAGACCAGACTAATGCCTCGATAATTGCGACACTCACTCTTATCCCTTTTCTTATATGTAGTATCACTACCTTCCATACGTCAGATAGCAGATTCCCATAGGATTTCCACAGGTCAGATTCCCATAGGATTTTTGAAAGTCAGATTCCCATAGGATTTCTGGAAGTCAGATTCCCATAGGATTTCTGGTAGTCAACAGGTGTTACATCACAGGGGTGACTAGGATATGCAGGAGTTACTTCAATGTTTACATTTGGTTGCTATGTAATAAAATTTCTAATAGTCTATGTAATATTTTCGAGACATTTTCTACGACACTTCAAGACGTTTCTTAAGACGTTTTCTAAGATATTTCTAGACGTTTTCTATGACACTTTAAGACGTTTCTTGCGACGCTTTCTAAGAGGTTTTTTTCTAAGACACTTCAAGACATTTTCTAAGGCATTTCAAGACGTTTCTTAAAACATTTTTCTTCAAGACGTTTTCTAAGACACTTCAAGACGTTTCTTAAGACACTTTTCTTCAAGACGTTTCAAGACAATTTTTTTCTAAGACATTTTTCTTCAAGACGTTTCGAGACGTTTTCTAAGACACTTCATGACATTTCTTAAGACATTTCAAGACGTTCCTTAAAACATTTTTTTTTCTTCATGACGTATCAAGACTTTATTTTTCTTTCAATTCATATTTTCTCAAAGGATCATTATATTCTAATGATTTTGGTCCTCATTAGGACTCGAAAGACCAATTTCCATCCAATAGAACTGTGCCTGAATCAACTCGTCCGTGAACCCCTTGCCAATATTCTGTACCGAGGAATACTTTCTACATGATAGCCATTACTATGCAACAAAAATCCTCATGTTCCAATCGTTAAAATGAGGTTTGCATGTTTCCCATGTCTGCAATAATTGAGGCAAAGAGGGGAAAATCGATTACTAGAGTTTGGTTATATTTGAAGTGCACCTGCTTGCTAAGTAATGTCTTTAAAAGGGTATTATAAACCCGGACATAGCAATTCTTAACTTCTTAGCGGTATGATACTAGCATTTTGGAGGGTTCTTTTTAGAGAATTTCAAGAAATGTTTTTCTCAGAGAATGATAATTTAGAGAAACTTTCTCAGGGAATGATCTAAGTTCGTCTGAAACATATAAAAATGGTGCACAAGACATATGACTTAATTCCATATTTTATAAATTTTTTCTTGCTATGCTTTTCTTTCTGTTCCGAGACCTGTGACACTAAATGGTTGACACATATTACCCTCTAGCAGGCATTATCGCATACATGGCATTTTTTGGGGGGCATTTTCGATCAAAAATTTTCATTTACACTAGAATTGATCCTTTAAACTTAATGAAAAATCGCATTAGCGTTTCTTCTGATGACTCCTAACAATTGAGGCTAGCGTTGCACAATGTACCACCCCCGGCAACACCTTTTGGGGGGCAGACCATCACACATAAGAATTTTTCAACCTTTTCTCTCAAAAATAAATTTTGTAAACTAAAAAATGACCATTGTTTTTAATTAAACGGCAGAAACTTGCCATTTCATTCATAGATTCCAATGTTCTATTGTAATTACGAGCCTGTTACACTACCAATTTTAACATTCTGATTACTCCTAATAATTGAGGCCAGCGTGACACAATGTACCACCCAGACAGCACCCCCTGGGGGGCAAATTATCAAAGATTTTTCAACCTTTTTTCTACCAAATGTAAATTTTGTAAACTAAAAAATGAATATTCTTTTTAATTAGACGGCGGGAACTTGCCATTTCATTGCTAGATTGAAATGTTCCATGGTAATTCCAAGCCTGTGATACTGAATGGTAGACAAACAACTCCATCTAACAGGCATTATCGCACATATGGCTGTTTTCGGGAGCATTTTCCAGCAAAAATATTCATTTACACTACAATTGATCGTTTAAACTTAATGGAAAAAAAACTATTAGCGTTTCTTCTGATGATTAAATAAAAATAAAACAAGTTTTTTTTAACTGAAAGTAAGGAGCAACATTAAAACTTAAAACGAATAGAAATTAATCCGTATATGAAAGGGGCTGTCTCCTCGTCAACACCTCACTGTTTATGCTAAAGTTCGACTCTGTCTCAAAACTTTATTTTTTAAAACAATAAAAAAACTTTAGCGCGAAGAGCGAAGCGTTGAGGAGGGGACAGCCCCTTTCATATACGCAAAATTTTCTGTTCGTTTTAAGTTTTAATGTTGCTCCTTACTTTCAGTTAAAAAAACTTGCTTTTTTATTTAATTTTTGAACGGTTTTCTAATTAATGCAGGTTTTGATTTTGGCCCACTTTACATGAATAATTAAAACAAAATTTGCATACTAATTTTACTTTTATTTTGTTAAATGTCTTTCTCGAAAGTTGTTTAATTTTATTTACGAACTTTTTTACTAGTAATTAATTAAAAAAAAAATTTTTCACAAAATAAGTTTTTCAACGAAAATTAAAGAACTCCATTAAACAAAAAATGAGCAAAAATAAAATAATCTACCAAGCATGAAACTACCAAAAATCAGCATCGATAAATAAATGAAACCCAAAACGAACAGAACTCACAATAAATAACCGAGTCAAACCCAAAACGAGCAGAAATTAACATAAGTTGGGCTCAAAACCCCTATGCCTTCCAAAGGCCATAACATAATTTGCCCTTTATTGAAAAAAATACAAGTGAATGTGCATTGTCAGTTTAATATACATATACTGGTATTTAGTAATCAAAATGTTAATATGATTTTATTTATTAAAGTTATAAAAGTAAAAACATTTATATTTTTTTCAGTAAAGTGCAAATTATAATATGGCCTTGGGAAGGCATAGGGGTTTTGAGCCCAACTTATGTTAATTTCTGCTCGTTTTGGGTTTGACTCGGTTATTTATTGTGAGTTCTGTTCGTTTTGGGTTTCATTTATTTATCGAGGCTGATTTTTGGTAGTTTCATGCTTGGTAGATTATTTTATTTTTGCTCATTTTTTGTTTAATGGAGTTCTTTAATTTTCTTTGAAAAACTTATTTGTGAAAAAGTTTTTTTAAATTAATTTACTAAGATAAAACGGTATTGTCAGAGTGCTAAGCTCTTATGCAGTTTTTCAGTATTTCGCAAATAAGTTCCCCTTTTTGCAATTTATTTTTTATTTGCCCCCCCCCCCCAAAAAAATAATAATAATTTAGGTTCCTGTCTACGTAAATGGATCTAAAATATGACATATATTAACTTACCTTATAAAATTGGAGATTTCGGAGAGGTTAAAACGACGATGTGTCTTCTTTTTTTATTTTTTTTATTTCCCGAGCACTAGCGGGGCGCCGAGACATCGTTGAAAGCTCCTTAAGAGCTAATGTTTATAACTCCCCCTCTTTTACACTCCTTGTACTAATCCCCCTTAGTAAGTGAAAACTGAAAAGACACCTTTTTAAGAAAAAACTGGTTAATGCAAAAAATAATTTAAATCGGGTGTTGGAATATCAACTGTTATTTATGTTTAAATAGTAAAAGCCACTTATGAAAATAATTTTTCGGAAATTTCAAAAAAGAGCTTGAAACGTTGATGTGTCAACGAAGTTTCTACGAAAATTTGTAGAAAGCTGCCTAAAAACTCGTGTGAAAACTAATGCTCACAGCTCAATATGTACAAATTTGTCTTGACAACGGCATCGGAAAGTGGCACAAGGTACCGAAAATGGGTCTTTCTGAAATATTTTTGATGACTAAACTTGGACCGCTAAATGTAAAAGACTAATGAGCATAACATCAAAGTCTCCATGGCTCAAAATTCTCAACAAGAGGCTTTAGACCCCCCTCTTGAAAATAGTGAAAATAAAAAAAAATAGTTTGAAAAAAAAATGCCTTGTGAAAAAATATTTTAACTCAAATTCGAAGCTTATTTGGGAATAATGATAAATATTATTAATTTTATCCTAGCAGTAAAACTCAATTACGAAAATACATTTTCAGAAATTTTGAAAAAGAGCTTGAAACCCTGATGTGTCTATTTGTTCTCCGGCAATAGCGGGGCTCTGGGACATCGTTGGAGCGTCAAAATGTGTAATCAAGCGAAGCTTTTGAAATTTAAGTACCAAGGACACCTAAATTGAAAACTAATTCATTAAATTGGTCAAGTGCAAACTTACACAGCCATATACGTCTTAAATTAGTGTGAAAAACCGATAATTCATTTCTTAAGGAGAAAGATCGCCAGTTTACATAATGTATTCCAATAGAACAGTTCGTGGCCAATTTCAAATATAAAGAACGTGTGCTGTTAAACAGCAGAAAATGACCAAAAAATAAATAAATCAGCATATAGCCCTAGAAAGTGCTGTTTTCTTGTATGTTCTGGTAAAACTCTCACTCTCAAATGTCACTCTCAGACTATGTCGATGTCCACATCTGATAGTCGAGAAGAACTGGTAGCATTTGCAGATGACACTACTCTAGGTGCTGCAGCTCCGGATGAGTCATCCCTTATTCTAAAGCTTCAAGCAATGACCGAGAAGATTGGTTTGACATAAATCAAATAGCTTTAAATGTAAAAAAGTCGTACCTTCTTATTTTTTCCCGTACAGGTGTGAGCTGCCCCACAATTACTGAGCTTCCTACACCAAGACGCTTCATAAGTCGCCCCCCAGATCGATATCAGTAGAAGGGCCTTATTGAGTCGTGACAGCACACCAAATATGGGCATAGAATAATGAAAGCACACCATATATGGGCATAGAATCCCTAGGGAGAATGATTGCGTAATCGGTCAATGACCTCTTTTTCCAAGGTCGATTTATTTGTTGTTGTTGTTGTAAGTGCACGCTCTCAGCGAATGTTATGATCCAGAAATAGTATTTGTTGTTTTTGGCACGCTCTCAGCGAATGTTATGAGTTTCCCGGAAACAGTTAGATCACGTGTTTCCTTCTCAGCCAATCAGAGGGCTTGTTTACATATTAGCGGCGGAGTGAATA